>NW_025228081.1:63913-74654 GCF_018294505.1 Triticum aestivum
TAGGAAGTTTTTTTTGACCCGTTTCCAGTTTTTGGGTCCGGGCAGTCAAAAAAAAAAAAATTGGTCGAAAAAATTTCGTGCCCATCCTGTCAGTTTGAGCTAAGAAGAGTTTTGAGATGCTCGCCATTATAGTGATTTTTCGCAACAAAAAAAGCAGCGCAAAAAAAAAGAGCGCAAAAAAAAAGCAGCGCAAAAAAAAAAGAAGAGCGAAAAATTTTTTCAGAGTGTGCTTTTCCCTTGTTTACGTGCCACGCCGTGATTTTGTTGGTGTTCTAGGCTCGCGTCTCTAGCACAGTCTAGCCTAGGACCAGCACAGTACCGTCGTTGAGCGTTTATTCAACTTTGCATCTCTGAATTGATTATTGCTGACCCTTTTTGCTACCATACTATAAGCCTTCCCAGCTCCACATACATCTACGTCGTGTGTTTGACTCTCCCTGGTAATCGCTCTATCCAAGCTTTGAGAGTTTTTGACTACAACGGTTGCCGATCACCGCCTGCTGCTGGGTAAGAACTGGTAAGAATTTGAGATTTGCTTGACGGATTTGTGATACACCACCACCACTTCTTAGTAGTCTGTAGGATTATATTCTTGTGTGTTTCTATTGCTGCTAACCATGCCAGGATCACAAGCCGACGAGATTGACTGGGAGAATTTATCGAACAAGGAGCTTCATGATAAGTTTCAGCAAATGATGACTGAACAGGTGCAAGATGTGCTGAACAATTTTGAAGAGGCCATGGAGAAGATCACTGGCCTTGAGAAGACGTTCGAAACAAAGCTCGATAACAAGTTTAATGAATTGCTCGCGCGTCTGCCACCACCACCACCCGCTGCACCTAACGCACCTCTCCAACGACAACAACAACGACTACCTCCACGTCGCAAAGCAGACCTCCGCCGAGCAAGCCGTGTTCCTCTTGCGTTTGGCCAAACTGTTGGTGCTACTGTTGATACTACTGTGGCTCCTGCTGCTGATGTGGAGGAGGATGATTATGTGGGAGATTATGAGGATGAGGTTGATCAAAATCAACACTACGTGCAGCCACCTGTACCACCACCAGCAGGTCGACCTCAGGTATATATTCGTAATGGTAGGCCTGCACCACCACCTCAGGTACGAGATGATGTCCATATTCCTAAACTGAAATTGAATATTCCACCATTTGAGGGTAGATATGTTCCTGATATATATCTTACTTGGGAGTTAGAAACTGAACAACGATTTACATGTTTACAATATCCTGAGGAGAGACGAGTTGCTGCTGCTGTTTGTGCTTTCACTAGTTTTGCATGTGTATGGTGGTCTGAACATTGTAGGTTATATCCTATTCCAACTACTTGGGCTGCTTTGAAAACTGCTATGCGTACGCGTTGGGTTCCATCATATTATCAACGTGAATTGCTTCAAAAATTGCAGCGTTTAAGACAAGGAAAAAATTCTGTAGAAGAATATTATCAGGAATTACAAACTGGCATGATTAGATGTGGTATTGTTGAGGAGAATGAAGCTATGCTTGCACGTTTTCTGGGTGGATTAAATAGAGAGATTCAGACCATTCTAGACTATAAGGAGTATACTAATATCACTCGTTTATTCCATCTTGCTTGTAAAGCTGAACGTGAAGTGCAGGATCGACAAGCATTGGGGCGAACTAACTTTTCTGCAGGCCGACCTTCATCATGGACACCACGTGCATCTTCTACTTCAACTGCACCAGCACCTCCATCCGGTGCCACCTCCAGCCGTGATACAAGAAAACAGGCACAACCACCATTATCTGCCAAGAGCGCACCTGCGGGGCCTACACAGCGTTCTTCTTCTTCCATAGCATCAACAGGGCACACAAGTGATATTATTTGTCGTCGTTGTAAGGGAGGAGGTCATTATGCGAGAGAATGCAAATCTCCGCGTGTGATGATTGCTACCGCGGATGGTGGATATGAGTCCGCTAGTGACTATGATGAGGAGACTTTGGCTCTTATTACACGTGAAGAACATGGTGGAGATGATTCTGATAATGAGACGCAATACATGGCTCCTGAAGACGCTGACAGGTATGAATGTTTAGTTGCTCAACGTGTTTTGAGTGTGCAGATCACACAAGCTGAGCAAAATCAGAGGCACAATTTGTTCCATACCAAGGGAGTTGTGAAGGAACGTTCTGTGCGCGTCATCATAGACGGAGGTAGCTGCAACAACTTGGCTAGCATGGAGATGGTCGAGAAGCTTTCTCTCACCACAAGACCACATCCACATCCTTACTACATCCAATGGTTCAACAACAGCGTGATGAGGACATCAATACAATTGTTACACCCACAGCCCCTGCTGCTATACATACTGGACCAATTACTAGAGCTCGTGCACGCCAACTAAATTACCAGGTACTTTCGTTTCTTGGTAATGATTCTAATGTTCATGAGAATATGATGCTGCCTAAATTGGATACATTTGTTTTGCTTACAAATGAAGGGCCTAGCTTGGAGAAGGATGAACATTGGAGCAAGAACAAGCATGGAGATGATGGCATGCGCAAGGGGAACAAGAACGGAGTTACAAGTGATGATTTCAGGACTTTTAAGCCACCATAATGGGTGCATGAAGCCTTGGACGAAATATACAAGATGCCACTTCATAAATTTCGTCCCGAGGCTATTTTAGGTGCTGCGTCACCTTATTATTGGGCCAGGCCCATGTAATTTCGAAATACATAAGTATAGGCTATTTTTAGAGTCCGTATGTGTGGGGAAACAAGAGATAGAGTTGATTTCGGACCCCTCCACCAAGGGCCACGAAATTCCCCCCCTCTTCCTCCATATATACAGCCCTTAGGGCATCGTTTAGACTTTGGGTTTTGTTTAGATTACAAGTTCGCCATAGCTGCAACTTCGCGTACTTCGTTTGTGTTCAACGACCAGACAAAGGCGTCACAGAACCCCACCTTGATCAATAAAGCTTTCATCTTATATTCGCAATATCCAGATTGCAATCTTAGTTTCTTGCTTGTTCTTCGTTTGCTCGCAGGAAACAGACCCTCGTGGTCAGGTTGATCGTGCTCCGGCGTGGTCAATAACCTCTCGGAGTTGGTTTAGCGATTGCTAAGGCGCGACGTCCTCGCACGTTCGTAGTCGGATCGTCAAAGTCGACTTCCACCAAAGCAAAATCCACCATCTCATCGAAAGACGGGACACCTTTGCCTCTATCAAGTGGTATCAGATTTCCAGGTTGCTCGGTGAGATTTTACAGTTTTTCGTAGTTTAGATCGAGTCTGTTCTTCATACCTACAG
Source organism: Triticum aestivum (assembly GCF_018294505.1). Taxonomy (NCBI): domain Eukaryota; kingdom Viridiplantae; phylum Streptophyta; class Magnoliopsida; order Poales; family Poaceae; genus Triticum; species Triticum aestivum. The sequence continues at coordinate 67,206 of NW_025228081.1, forward strand.
TCCACGAAAAAGCCACAAAAAAAATTTAGGGTTAGTTCATCATATCCGAACCAATCTGAGCCTTTGCATAATCTTTTTAGGGTTTTGCTTTGTTGAATTTGCGGTTGCATCGTCGTGTCTAGTTGCTGGTCTTGGAGTCTAGTCTTTTAGAGTTTCGAGTTCTGGTCATAAGTTGTCACGCCGCCGCCGCGCCATCATCATCGCCCCTGCCATCCACCACTACCGCTCCGAATCCGTATCCATATACCACCACCGATCCATATCCATATACTACCACCACCGCTGCCATATACCACCACCATATATCCACCACCAATCCGAGTTCCTTGATTATTAGGGTTGTTTTCGAGATCCATCTAGTTTCCGATTCGTGTTTCCTTGCCGGAGTCGGGTAGCCACGCTCCGTTTAGGCCCAAAATTTTTCGAAAACGCATTTTTCGAAAAAAATTCTGGCTATCCTATTTTTAGGTGTTTCTGAGTGTTTTGAGACAGGTGCCATTATAGGAAGTTTTTTTTGACCCGTTTCCAGTTTTTGGGTCCGGGCAGTCAAAAAAAAAAAATTGGTCGAAAAAATTTCGTGCCCATCCTGTCAGTTTGAGCTAAGAAGAGTTTTGAGACACTCGCCATTATAGTGATTTTTCGCAAAAAAAAAAGCGCAAAAAAAAAGAGCGCAAAAAAAAAGAGCGAAAAAAAAAATCCAGAGTGTGCTTTTCCCTTGTTTACGTGCCGCGCCGTGATTTTGTTAGTGTTCTAGGCTCGCGTCTCTAGCACAGTCTAGCCTAGGACCAGCACAGTACCGTCGTTGAGCGTTTATTCAACTTTGCATCTCTGAATTGATTATTGCTGACCCTTTTTGCTACCATATTATAAGCCTTCCCAGCTCCACATACATCTACGTCGTGCGTTTGACTCTCCCTGGTAATCGCTCTATCCAAGCTTTGAGAGTTTTTGACTACAACGGTTGCCGATCACCGCCTGCTGCTGGGTAAGAACTTGATGAGGACATCAATACAATTGTTACACCCACAGCCCCTGCTGCTATACATACTGGACCAATTACTAGAGCTCGTGCACGCCAACTAAATTACCAGGTACTTTCGTTTCTTGGTAATGATTCTAATGTTCATGAGAATATGATGCTGCCTAAATTGGATACATTTGTTTTGCTTACAAATGAAGGGCCTAGCTTGGAGAAGGATGAACATTGGAGCAAGAACAAGCATGGAGATGATGACATGCGCAAGGGGAACAAGAACGGAGTTACAAGTGATGATTTCAGGACTTTGAAGCCACCATAATGGGTGCATGAAGCCTTGGACGAAATATACAAGATGCCACTTCATAAATTTCGTCCCGAGGCTATTTTAGGTGCTGCGTCACCTTATTTTTGGGCCAGGCCCATGTAATTTCGAAATACATAAGTATAGGCTATTTTTAGAGTCCGTATGTCTGGGGAAACAAGAGATAGGGTTGATTTCGGACCCCTCCACCAAGGGCCACGAAATTCCCCCCTCTTCCTCCATATATACAGCCCTTAGGGCATCGTTTAGACTTTGGGTTTTGTTTAGATTAAAAGTTCGCCATAGCTGCAACTTCGCGTACTTCGTTTGTGTTCAACAACCAGACAAAGGCGTCACAGAACCCCACCTTGATTAATAAAGCTTTCATCTTATATTCGCAATATCTAGATTGCAATCTTAGTTTCTTGCTTGTTCTTCGTTTGCTCGCAGGAAACAGACCCTCGTGGTCAGGTTGATCGTGCTCCGGCGTGGTCAATAACCTCTCGGAGTTGGTTTAGCGATTGCTAAGGCGCGACGTCCTCGCACGTTCGTAGTCGGATCGTCAAAGTCGACTTCCACCAAAGCGAAATCCACCGTCTCATCGAAAGACGGGACACCTTTGCCTCTATCACTTTCCAACCCAATTGGAATCACCTTCAAATTCGTCCGGAGCGTTGAGTTGTGGACGAAACAATCTGATGCTGCAGCAGAATCCGAGTCAAACTACAAGTCCAAAGGTGTTACATCACCTCCACTTGGGCCCATTGGCCTTGTACGACCTAGATTTAGTTTTAGGCTGCCTTGGGACGTCCTCCCACCTCCTTGGCCGCCACCCCTTGCTCCTATATAAGTAGATCCATCTAGTAGCTTTTCCTTGGGATTTGTTTAGTTAAAAGTTAGCCATTGCAACTTCGTGTACTTCGTTTGTGTCCAACGACCAGACCAAGACCGCTTACGGATCCCCACCTTTATCAATACTTCATATATATTCGCAATTTTCAGATTGCTTTTATCATATTCTTGCTTGTTCTTCGATTGCTTGCAGGAATAGACCTTCGTGGTCAGGTTGATCGTGCTCCGGCGTGGTCAATAACCTCAGGAGATTGGTTTAGGGATTGCTAAGGCGCAACGTCGTGCATGTTTGTAGTCGGATCGTCAAAGTCGTCTCCACCAAATCGATAGTTATCATCTCATCGAAAGATCGGGACACCCTCGCCTATATCAAGTGGTATCAGTTTTCAGGTTGCTCGGTGAGAATTTCCAGTTTTTCCTAGATTAGATTTATTTTCTTACCTATTGTCCAAGAAAAAGCCACAAAACAAAAGTTAGATCTATTCATCCTTTGTCCTAGCCAGACTGAGCCTTTGCAATTTTCTTTTCATTGTTTGCATTATTGAATTATCGGTTGCATCGCCGTGTCGAGTTGCTGGTCTTAGTGTCTAGTTCCTTTAGAGTTTCGAGTTCTGTTCACATTAGTCACGCAGCCGCTGCATCATTATCCCATCCGCTGTCCACCATCCCATCCACCAATTTCCACCATGTGCTACGCACTATTTATTGTCATAATCATAGTTGAGGTCACTCACATCTTCGCCTGATCGAATCTGCATCTTATCTAGTTTGTCTTGGGAAGAGGGAGAAAAAGAAGATAAAAAAAGAGAGAAAAAAGGAAAGAAAAAAAAGAAAAGGAGAGAGAAGAAAAAGAAAAAAAAAGCGTGAGGAAAAAAAAGAGAGAAGAAAAAAAAAATTGGATCTATCTAGAATCAATCTCGTATCTGAATTCGGATTGGAATCTGTTTTGCGCACTGTTCAGTAAAACAGGTGTATCTTCCTCATACGAAGTCAGTTTTGGCTCCATGAGTACTCAAATTGAAGATAGCGACGAGCCGCATCTAAATAGTTGCAGAAGCTAGTTCAATATTTGACACCTCAAAATCGGCTCCTAAATAGGTCTTTTTGCCCTCCGAAGTTCGTGAACACAACTTGTTCCAATTTTTCAGGCCAGTTTTAGAATTCTTTGACTCCTCATATCAACTCGGAATTGAGTGATTCTTCTTGCATTGGAAAGCTTGAGTTAGTAGCATTCTTTGAAAGAATTTATCAGAAAATTGTCTCAAACTTTTCAAGAGGAAAGTTGGAGAGAGAGTTGTTGTATATCCTGCTTGGCAGTTGTTTTTCATCATTATCTTCACTGCCGTTGTGATCTTCACTTATATCTTGCTGTCAAGAGCTACTTAGTATCCTTCATTGATGCTAGTTGTGCAACGCCGTGACCTCATTAGTGTTATAGGCTCGCGTCTCTAGTCCGGTCTAGCCTAGGACCAGCACAGTACCGTCGTTGAGCGTTTATTCAACATTGCATCTTTGAATTGATTATTGCTAATCTTTTGCTACCATATATAGCCAACCCAGCTCCACATATTTATACACCGTGTATACGTACGCTCCCCTGGCAATCGCTTTACTCAATATTCGGAGTTACTTGACACCGCTGGTTGCCGATCACCACCTGCTGCATGGTAAGAACTTGTAAGACATTGATATTTGCTTTACTGTGAGCGTTTTACCACCACATCCTAGTAGTTATAGGAACATTATTTTTGGGTTTTGTTTCTTGTTCTACTAATCATGACAGGATCCAGAGTCAATTCATGGGCTTTGTCGATCGCGGGAGACGTGCCACCACCTTTGCAAATACCACAACCGTCACGAGAGGTGCACAAACATCCAAATGCACATGATCAGGTTAATGTATCTATACCACCATTTAATGGCCGTTTTAAACCTGCTTTATATATTGAATGGGAGTTCGACATAAAAAATATATTTGCTTCCCATAATTTTGATGAACATAAAAAGGTTAAGATTGCGGTTGGTTCTTTCACTGGTTATGATTTGGTTTGGTGGAGTGAATATTGTCGGTTACACCCTGATTATATACCTACTACTTGGGATGATTTGAAACTTGCCATGCGACATACTTTCGTCCCTGCTTATTATACTCGTGACATGATTAAGAAGTTGCAACACTTAAAACAAGGTAGTGAAACTGTAACAAAATATTATGATGATTTACAAACTAGCTTGTTGCATTCCTCTTTAGAAGAAAGTGAAGATGATTTTATGGATAGATTTTGGGGAGGATTAAACCGTGATATTCAAGAGATACTAATTCATGAAGAGTGTTATCCTATGGACCATTTGTTTCATCTTGCTTGCAAAGCTGAACAGGAAATAAAACGACGTGTTGGCCACGAGGAGAACAAGCGCACGGTGCACATTCCAAGAGTTGATATGATTGTTCCTTCAACTACTAGGCATACTATGACAACCACATCCGTTGTTGTCAGGACTACATCACCTCCACCATGTGACACATCGCCCCCGAGAGTGGCTACATCATCTGAGTTGATCATAAGAGGTAATGATAAAGGTACTGATCTTCCATCTCTACATAAGAATGATGAATGCCTTGTCAATTTGAATGCACCATCTGATGAGCTACCCACTACTTTGATCACACCACCTATTTTAGAGGACTACGTTGATAATTTGACTTTGCCATGTGATCAAACAACTGAAATACCAACAATTTTGAGTGCACCCATTGAATTAACTATTGATGCAAAAGAACCAATGTTTAATCATTTTGATATGACCTCTAATCTTGGTGATGATTCTGTGTTAAATGACTTATTGCATGTTTGCTTATTTAAGCATGTTGTAGCATGTAAATTTGATGCAAGTAAGGTTTATTCACCAATGTTGGGATGGTTTAATGATGAACATTGTCAATCTTTTGAAATGAATAAGAGCTTCACTTATATGTGCAAACTGAGTTGCAATATTTTCATGCCTTCTACTTCTTGTGCTAATTTTTTGGCTTTAGATTTTATGAACTATGCAAGTTACTCATCTATTCATGTGTCATATATGCAAAAATCAAGGGAAGTAAAACTGGATGACATATACATATACAACATGTACACCTTGTCTCTTTTGTTAGCCACATTTCAGATTAAGCAACGCCGAGGACGGCTTTATTTTCAAGAAGGGGAGGATGATGAGGACATGACTACCTTGGATATGACGAAAAATATTGCATATATGCATATTTGTCAGGTGATTTCTAGTGCAAACTATTCAATAATCTATTTATGTTATCCAGAACAAAAATACTTCACACATTTTTGTGTTTTGTCTAATTGCAGGTGTATGGGACATTTGTACAATCCACATATGAAGATAAGGAAGAAAGAGATGTTTATTTGCTGTCCAAAAAGTTCTCTCACGTCACTTTTGGCCCAAGAGAAGATAGAGTCCAAGTCTCTCACGTTCTGGATTCAGATTCGGACTGCACAGACATACCTGACTCAAAACGCACACAAGTTTTTCATACGGACTCCGAATTGGGTGATTCTTTTTTTGTTGGAAACTAGATTTCGTGCACTTTCCAACCCAATTGGAATCACCTTCAAATTCGTCCGGAGCGTTGAGTTGTGGACGAAACAATCTGATGCTGCAGCAGAACCCGAGTCAAACTACAAGTCCAAAGGTGTTACATCACCTCCACTTGGGCCCATTGGCCTTGTACGACCTAGATTTAGTTTTAGGCTGCCTTGGGACGTCCTCCCACCTCCTTGGCCGCCACCCCTTGCTCCTATATAAGTAGATCCATCTAGTAGCTTTTCCTTGGGATTTGTTTAGTTAAAAGTTAGCCATTGCAACTTCGTGTACTTCGTTTGTGTCCAACGACCAGACCAAGACCGCTTACGGATTCCCACCTTTATCAATACTTCATATATATTCGCAATATTCAGATTGCTTTTATCATATTCTTGCTCGTTCTTCGATTGCTTGCAGGAATAGACCTTCGTGGTCAGGTTGATCGTGCTCCGGCGTGGTCAATAACCTCAGGAGATTGGTTTAGGGATTGCTAAGGCGCAACGTCGTGCATGTTTGTAGTCGGATCGTCAAAGTCGTCTCCACCAAATCGATAGTTATCATCTCATCGAAAGATCGGGACACCCTCGCCTCTATCAAGTGGCATCTTGTATATTTCGTCCATGGCTTCATGCACCCATTATGTTGGCTTCAAAGTCCTGAAATCATCACTTGTAACTCCGTTCTTGTTCCCCTTGCGCATGACATCGTCTCCATGCTTGTTCTTGCTCCAATGTTCATCCTTCTCCAAGCTAGGCCCTTCATTTGTAAGCAAAACAAATGTATCCAATTTAGGCAGCATCATATTCTCATGAACATTAGAATCATTACCAAGAAACGAAAGTACCTGATAATTTAATTAGCGTGTGCGAGCTCTAGTAATTGGTCCCGTATATGTAGCAGTAGGGGCTGTGGGTGTAACAATGGTATTGATGTCCTCATCAAATTGTACAACCAAGTTCCTTCTTCATACCATGTAAATTAAACTATACAGAGCAAGTGCTCTTCTTTTACACTGCATGTATGCTTCTGTTCTTCATCTATAATCCAGTGGTGTGGTGAACCTACCCACTACAGCATAATGTCATATTCTGCAATGTCTTAACTATGAAAAATGTCATATCATTCTACTATTATTTAAACCGTCCCTTTATTTGCCAATCTGAAATGGTATAAATTGACAGCACACTAACCATTGATACTTATGAGTTTTTGATCTGTAATCCAGTGGTGTCGTGAAGCTGCCAACTCCTTCACAATGTCATTTCCTGCCATGTCTTGACCTGAACAATACCATATTGTGTTAATGCAAATTTAAACTGTGTCACTTTATTCGTCAGTAAGAAATGTGATGAATTGTCAGCACTGATACTTTTATGTGCAAAACCTGTCATCTGTCTGCTTGTTTATCTTTCAGAGTGAGGAAGATATAAGTGTTGAACAAGCGCAATCTCATCATCTTGCTCAGTTGCTTGCGCTGCAGCTCCCCAGCAGGGCTAACCTTTCTTGAACTCTATTGAAGTGTTGTCGGTTTTGTATATTATTTCGTCGGCGTGTTTATTTGCACTGGTGGCGATCTTTGATGCCCAGTCTATGTAATCTCCTGTCTGCTTGTGCTTTATTATCACAGTGGCGAACTTTGATGCCCAGTGGATGTAATATGCCGTAATTTCTTTATAGTATAGTATAGGTTTTTCTTATTCACGATGCTGCAGTTATTTTACTG
>NW_025228081.1:74983-126200 GCF_018294505.1 Triticum aestivum
ATCCTGTCTTCGCAGTAAACCGGCCAAACCGTAAAATTATGGTACATAATCGGGCCGTCATGCAATCACGATGTAGGTTGGGCCTGAAACATGCCGATCAGCTCACAGGCCGGCAGCAGCCCTAAATGAACCCCGGCCCATGATTGTGCAAATCAAATTATGGGCTTTTAATAGGCCAAAAAATTGTCTCAGTCCTTGTTTGGCCCAATCAGATATCGGCTGCGAGCAGGCCGGATGCAAACCGGGCCGTAGTTAGGCCAAACTATATGACGGGCTTTTAACATGCTAAAATTAATATAGGGTCGAAATGTTAAACGGGCCCTTAATAGGCCAAAACTAATATCAGGCCGAATTACTAAGTGGGCCTTTAGCAAGTGGGCCCAAAAGCATAGTGTCCAGTTGACGGGTCGAATCTGATATGGGCCATAATTAGGCCCAAAACCTCTTAAAGGGTCGGACCTGATCTGGACCGTAATTTGGCCCAGAACGTGGTAGGCTTTTAACGGGCCGGATCTCATATGGGCCACTATTAGGCCCGAAGCGTGGCGGGCCATTAATAGACCGTATGAAATATGGGCCGACATTTGGCCCAAAACATGGCAGCCAGTTAACGGGCCGGCCTACTAGGGTCCTCAAAATCTTGTGGGCCTACAGCTGGGCTGGCCCATTAATGTCGGCGAAATCTCGTGGGCCTTTAGCTGGGCCAGCCCATTATGATCCGCAAGAATTTTGTGGGCCTTTACCTGGGCCGGCCTATTATGGCACACAAAAATCTTGTGGGCCTTTACCTGGGCCGGCCCATTATGGCTCGTGAAATTGTTACACCCTCGATGCGACTATAGCTTCCACGTGTCGAGGCACGACTTGGAGACATAATCGCATTGAAGGCATATGTCGCAAGTTAGGCAATCTTCACAACATCCCATGTAATATGAATAATAAAGGGGAGAACATAGTTGGCTTACACTCACCACGTCAATCAAGAACATAAATAACATCCATCATACAAACACTCAAGGCCCGACTACGGTGCCAAAATAGAAGAAAACCCAACATGCGACAAGGTCCCAATCACCCCCAACTGGGCACCACTACTGATCATCGGGAAAGGAAACGTAGTAACGCTGAGAGTCCTCGTCGAACTCCCACTTGAGCTCATACTCGTCACCTGGAGCGGAATCACCTGGACCTGCATCTGGAGTTATAGTATCTGTGAGCCACAGGGACTCAGCAATCTCGCACCCTCGTGATCAAGACTATTTAAGCTTATAGGAAGGATAAGGCAAATATATATGTGGAGCTGCAGCAAGCGATGATGAGGACATCAATACCATTGTTACACCCACAGCCCCTACTGCTACATATACGGGACCAATTACTAGAGCTCGCGCACGCCAATTAAATTATCAGGTAATTTCGTTTCTTGGTAATGATTCTAATGTTCATGAGAATATGATGCTGCCTAAATTGGATACATTTGTTTTGCTTACAAATGAAGGGCCTAGCTTGGAGAAGGATGAACATTGGAGCAAGAACAAGCATGGAGATGATGCCATGCGCAAGGGGAACAAGAACGGAGTTACAAGTGATGATTTCAGGACTTTGAAGCCACCATAATGGGTGCATGAAGCCTTGGACGAAATATACAAGATGCCACTTCATAAATTTCGTCCCGAGGCTATTATAGGTGCTGCGTCACCTTTTTATTGGGCCAGGCCCATGTAATTTCGAAATACATAAGTATAGGCTATTTTTAGAGTCCGTATGTGTGGGGAAACAAGAGATAGGGTTGATTTCGGACCCCTCCACCAAGGGCCACGAAATTCCCCTCTCTTCCTCCATATATACAACCCTTAGGGCACCGTTTAGATTTTGGGTTTTGTTTAGATTAAAAGTTTGCCATAGCTGCAACTTCGCGTACTTCGTTTGTGTTCAACGACCAGACAAAGGCGTCACAGAACCCCACCTTGATCAATAAAGCTTTCATCTTATATTCACAATATCCAGATTGCAATCTCAGTTTCTTGCTTGTTCTTCGTTTGCTTGCAGGAAACAGACCCTCGTGGTCAGGTTGATTGTGCTCCGGCGTGGTCAATAACCTCTCGGAGTTGGTTTAGCGATTGCTAAGGCGCGACGTCCTCGCACGTTCGTAGTCGGATCGTCAAAGTCGACTTCCACCAAAGCGATATCCATCATCTCATCGAAAGACGGGACACCTTTGCCTCTATCAAGTGGTATCAGATTTCCAGGTTGCTCGGTGAGATTTTACAGTTTTTCGTAGTTTAGATCGAGTCTGTTCTTCATACCTATAGTCCACGAAAAAGCCAAAAAACAATTAGGGTTAGTTCATCCCATCCGAACCAATCTGAGCCTTGCATAATTTTTCTGTATTTGCTTTGTTGAATTTGCGGTTGCATCGTCGTGTCCAGTTGCTGGTCTTAGCGTCTAGTCTTTTAGAGTTTCGAGTTCTGTTCACAGGTTGTCACGTTGCCGCTGCCATATATCACCACCGCATCATCATCGTCGCTGTTGCCATATACCACCACCACATATTCACCGCCAATCCGAATCCATATACGCCACCACATATCCGCCGCCATCACGCCAATCCGAGTTCACCTGCAACATATATCCGCCACCTGTCCGTGTTCCACCAGATTCATCTCCGCCACCAGTCCTAGTCTGAGTCCAGTAATTGTTGCATTGTTCTCGATTTCCAGATCACGCGACACTCCGAGTCGTGACAGAGAAGGACTCCGCAACTTCCGAGCCATCCGCAGAAGAAAAATAGTTCCAATTTCAAAAAAAAAACTAAGTCCGGAAAATTCTGGCTAGGTAGTTTTTACACCATTTGTAGACTTTTTCGAAAAATATTTGTTGCGGAGCAAAAAAAAAAGAGGAAAAAAAAGTGCAAAAAAAAGAGAAAAAAAAATTCAGAGTGTGCTCCTCCCTTGTTTACGTGCCGCGCTGTGATTTTGTTGGTGTTCTAGGCTCGCTTCTCTAGCACAGTCTAGTCTAGGACCAGCACAATACCGTCGTTGAGCGTTTATTCAACTTTGCATCTCTGAATTGATTATTGCTGACCCTTTTTGCTACCATATTATAAGCCTTCCCAGCTCCACATACATCTACGTCGTGCGTTTGACTCTCCCTGGTAATCGCTCTATCCAAGCTTTGAGAGTTTTGACTACAACGGTTGCCGATCACCGCCTGTTGCTGGGTAAGAACTGGTAAGAATTTGAGTTTTGCTTGACGGATTTGTGACACCCACCACCACCACTTGTTAGTAGTCTGTAGGATCATATTCTTGTGTGTTTCTATTGCTGCTAACCATGCCAGGATCACAAGCCGGCGAGATTGACTGGGAGAATTTATCGAACAAGGAGCTTCATGATAAGTTTCAGCAAATGATGACTGAACAGGTGCAAGATGTGCTGAACAATTTTGAAGAGGCCATGGAGAAGATCACTAGCCTTGAGAAGACGTTCAAAACAAAGCTCGATAACAAGTTTAATGAATTGCTCGCGCGTCTTCCACCACCACCTCCCACTGCACCTAACGCACTTCTCCAACAACAACAACAACGACTACCTCCACATCGCGAAACAGACCTTCGCCGAGCGAGTCGTGTTCCTCTTGCGTTTGGCCAAACTGTTGGTGCTGCTATTGATACTTCTGTGGCTCCTGCTGCTAATGCGGAGGAGGATGATTATGTGGGAGATTATGAGGATGAGGTTGATCAAAATCAGCACTACGTGCAGCCACCCGCACCACCACCAGCAGGTCGACCTCAGATATATATTCGTAATGGTAGGCCTGCACCACCACCTCAGGTACGAGATGATGTCCATATTCCTAAACTGAAATTGAATATTCCACCATTTGAGGGTAGATATGTTCCTGATATATATCTTACTTGGGAGTTAGAAACTGAACAACGATTTACATGTTTACAATATCCTGAGGAGAGACGAGTTGCTACTGCTGTTTGTGCTTTCACTAGTTTTGCATGTGTATGGTGGTCTGAACATTGTAGATTATATCCTATTCCAACTACTTGGGCTGCTTTGAAAACTGCTATGCGTACGCGTTGGGTTCCACCATATTATCAACGTGAATTGCTTCAAAAATTTGCAGCGTTTAAGACAAGGGAAAAATTCTGTAGAAGAATATTATCAGGAATTACAAACTGGCATGATTAGATGTGGTATTGTTGAGGAGAATGAAGCTATGCTTGCACGTTTTCTGGGTGGATTAAATAGAGAGATTCAGACCATTCTAGACTATAAGGAGTATACTAATATCACTCGTTTATTCCATCTTGCTTGTAAAGCTGAACGTGAAGTGCAGGATCGACAAGCATTGGGGCGAACTAACTTTTCTGCAGGCCGACCTTCATCATGGACACCACGTGCATCTTCTACTTCAACTGCACCAGCACCTCCATCCGGTGCCACCTCCAGCCGTGATACAAGAAAACAGGCACAACCACCACTATCTGCCAAGAGCGCACCTGCGGGGCCTGCACAGCGTTCTTCTTCTTCCATGGCATCAACAGGGCACACAAGTGATATTATTTGTCGTCGTTGTAAGGGAGGAGGTCATTATGCGAGGGAATGCAAATCTCCGCGTGTGATGATTGCTACCGCGGATGGTGGATATGAGTCCGCTAGTGACTATGATGTGGAGACATTGGCTCTTATTACACGTGAAGAACATGGCGGAGATGATTCTGATCATGAGACGCAATACATGGCTCCTGAAGACGCTGACAGGTATGAATGTTTAGTTGCTCAACGTGTTTTGAGTGTGCAGGTCACACAAGCTGAGCAAAATCAGAGGCACAATTTGTTCCATACCAAGGGAGTTGTGAAGGAATGTTCTGTGCGCGTCATAATAGACGGAGGGAGCTGCAACAACTTCGCTAGCATGGAGATGGTGGAGAAGCTTTCTCTCACCACAAGACCACATACACATCCTTACTACATCCAATGGTTCAACAACAGCGGCAAGGTTAAGGTAACACGTACTGTTCGTGTGCATTTTAGTATCTCTACATATGCTGATTATGTTGATTGTGATGTGGTACCTATGCAAGCATGTTCCTTATTACTTGGTAGACCATGGCAATTTGATAAAAATTCTGTACAACATGGTAGAAACAATCACTATACTCTTGTTCATAAGGATAAAAATATTACTTTGCTTCCTATGACTCCTGATTCCATTTTGAAAGATGATATTAATAGAGCTAATAAAGCACAACAGGAGAAGAATAAGAGTGAAAATCAGATTGTGGCAAAAGAATTTGAGCAACAAATGAAGCCTAATAGTAAACCATCTAGTTTTGCTTCTGAAATTAAATTGAAAACTGCATGTTTATTTGCCACCAAATCTGATATTGATGAGCTAGATTTCAGCAAATCTGTTTGCTATGCTTTTGTGTGCAAAGAGGCATTATTTTCATTCGAGGACGTGCCTTCCTCTTTGCCTCCTGCTATCACTAACATTTTGCAGGAGTTCGCTGACGTCTTTCCACAAGACGTGCCACCGGGATTACCACCTATTCGAGGGATTGAGCATCAGATCGACTTAATTCCCGGTGCTTCACTGCCAAACCGTGCGCCATACCGTACCAATCCAGAGGAGACGAAGGAGATTATGCGCCAAGTACAAGAGCTTCTCGACAAAGGTTATATACGCGAATCCCTTAGTCCTTGTGCTGGTCCTATTATTCTAGTGCCGAAAAAGGATGGTACATCGCGTATGTGTGTTGATTGTAGAGGCATTAATAATATTACTATTCGTTATCGTCATCCTATTCCTAGGCTAGATGATATGCTTGATGAATTGAGTGGCTCTACAATATTCTCCAAAGTTGATTTGCGTAGTGGATACCATCAAATTCGTATGAAATTGGGGGATGAATGGAAAACAGCATTTAAAACTAAGTTTGGATTATATGAGTGGTTAGTCATGCCTTTTGGGTTAACTAATGCACCTAGTACTTTCATGAGACTAATGAACGAAGTTTTACGTGCTTTCATTGGACGATTTGTGGTAGTCTATTTTGATGATATACTGATTTATAGCAGATCTTTGGAAGAACATTTGGAACATTTGCGTGCTGTTTTTATTGCTCTACGTGATTCACGTTTGTTTGGTAACCTTGGGAAGTGCACCTTTTGCACCGACCGAGTATCTTTTCTTGGCTATGTTGTTACTCCACAGGGAATTGAAGTTGATAAAGCCAAGATTGAAGCTATTGAGAGTTGGCCGCAGCCCAAAACGGTCACACAAGTGAGGAGTTTTCTTGGCCTCGCTGGATTCTATAGGCGTTGATGAGGACATCAATACAATTGTTACATCCACAGCCCCTGCTGCTATACATACTGGACCAATTACTAGAGCTCGTGCACGCCAACTAAATTACCAGGTACTTTCGTTTCTTGGTAATGATTCTAATGTTCATGAGAATATGATGCTGCCTAAATTGGATACATTTGTTTTGCTTACAAATGAAGGGTCTAGCTTGGAGAAGGATGAACATTGGAGCAAGAACAAGCATGGAGATGATGGCATGCGCAAGGGGAACAAGAACGGAGTTACAAGTGATGATTTCAGGACTTTGAAGCCACCATAATGGGTGCATGAAGCCTTGGACGAAATATACAAGATGCCACTTCATAAATTTCGTCCCGAGGCTATTTTAGGTGCTGCGTCACCTTATTATTGGGCCAGGCCCATGTAATTTCGAAATACATAAGTATAGGCTATTTTTAGAGTCCGTATGTGTGGGGAAACAAGAGATAGGGTTGATTTCGGACCCCTCCACCAAGGGCCACGAAATTCCCCCCTCTTCCTCCATATATACAGCCCTTAGGGCATCGTTTAGACTTTGGGGTTTTGTTTAGATTAAAAGATCGCCATAGCTGCAACTTCGCGTACTTCGTTTGTGTTCAACGACCAGACAAAGGCGTCACAGAACCCCACCTTGATCAATAAAGCTTTCATCTTATATTCGCAATATCCAGATTGCAATCTTAGTTTCTTGCTTGTTCTTCGTTTGCTCGCAGGAAACAGACCCTCGTGGTCAGGTTGATCGTGCTCCGGCGTGGTCAATAACCTCTCGGAGTTGGTTTAGCGATTGCTAAGGCGCGACGTCCTCGCACGTTCGTAGTCGGATCGTCAAAGTCGACTTCCACCAAAGCGAAATCCACCATCTCATCGAAAGACGGGACACCTCCGCCTCTATCAAGTGGTATCAGATTTCCAGGTTGCTCGGTGAGATTTTACAGTTTTTCGTAGTTTAGATAGAGTCTGTTCTTCATACCTACAGTCCACGAAAAAGCCACAAAAAAATTAGGGTTAGTTCATCTTATCCGAACCAATCTGAGCCTTTGCATAATCTTTTTAGGGTTTTGCTTTGTTGAATTTGCGGTTGCATCGTCGTGTCTAGTTGCTGGTCTTAGAGTCTAGTCTTTTAGAGTTTCGAGTTCTGGTCATAAGTTGTCACGCCGCCGCCGCACCATCATCATCGCCCCTGCCATCTACCACCACCGCTTATCCGCCACCGCTCCGAATCCGTATCCATATACCACCACCAATCCGTGTCCATATACCACCACTGATCCATATCCATATACTACCACCGCTACCACCACCGCTGCCATATACCACCACCATATATCCACCACCAATCCGAGTTCCTTGCATATTAGGTTTGTTTTCGAGATCCTTCTAGATTCCGATTCGTGTTTCCTTGCCGGAGTAGGTTTCGGAAAAAAAAAGAGTCGGGTAGCCACGCTCCGTTTAGGCCCAAAATTTTTCGAAAACGCATTTTTCGAAAAAATTTCTGGCTATCCTATTTTTAGGTGTTTCTGAGTGTTTTGAGACAGGTGCCATTATAGGAAGTTTTTTTTGACCCGTTTCCAGTTTTTGGGTCCGGGCAGTCGAAAAAAAAAATTGGTCGAAAAAATTTCGTGCCCATCCTGTCCGTTTGAGCTAGGAAGAGTTTTGAGACACTCGCCATTATAGTGATTTTTCGTAAAAAACAAAAAAAAAGCAGCGCAAAAAAAAGAGCGCAAAAAAAAAGAAAAAAAAAGAGCGAAAAAAAAATTCAGAGTGTGCTTTTCCCTTGTTTACGTGCCGCGCCGTGATTTTGTTGGTGTTCTAGGCTCGCGTCTCTAGCACAGTCTAGCCTAGGACCAGCACAGTACCGTCGTTGAGCGTTTATTCAACTTTGCATCTCTGAATTGATTATTGCTGACCCTTTTTGCTACCATACTATAAGCCTTCCCAGCTCCACATACATCTACGTCGTGTGTTTGACTCTCCCTGGTAATCGCTCTGATGAGGACATCAATACAATTGTTACACCCACAGCCCCTGCTGCTATACATACTGGACCAATTACTAGAGCTCGTGCACGCCAACTAAATTACCAGGTACTTTCGTTTCTTGGTAATGATTCTAATGTTCATGAGAATATGATGCTGCCTAAATTGGATACATTTGTTTTGCTTACAAATGAAGGGCCTAGCTTGGAGAAGGATGAACATTGGAGCAAGAACAAGCATGGAGATGATGGCATGCGCAAGGGGAACAAGAACGGAGTTACAAGTGATGATTTCAGGACTTTGAAGCCACCATAATGGGTGCATGAAGCCTTGGACGAAATATACAAGATGCCACTTCATAAATTTCGTCCCGAGGCTATTTTAGGTGCTGCGTCACCTTATTATTGGGCCAGGCCCATGTAATTTCGAAATACATAAGTATAGGCTATTTTTAGAGTCCGTATGTGTGGGGAAA
Organism: Triticum aestivum; assembly: GCF_018294505.1. Taxonomy (NCBI): domain Eukaryota; kingdom Viridiplantae; phylum Streptophyta; class Magnoliopsida; order Poales; family Poaceae; genus Triticum; species Triticum aestivum. The sequence goes on from NW_025228081.1 coordinate 83,798, forward strand.
CAAGAGATAGGGTTGATTTCGGACCCCTCCACCAAGGGCCACGAAATTCCCCCCTCTTCCTCCATATATACATCCCTTAGGGCATCGTTTAGACTTTGGGGTTTTGTTTAGATTAAAAGTTTGCCATAGCTGCAACTTCGCGTACTTCGTTTGTGTTCAACGACCAGACAAAGGCGTCACAGAACCCCACCTTGATCAATAAAGCTTTCATCTTATATTCGCAATATCCAGATTGCAATCTCAGTTTCTTGCTTGTTCTTCGTTTGCTCGCAGGAAACAGACCCTCGTGGTCAGGTTGATCGTGCTCCGGCGTGGTCAATAACCTCTCGGAGTTGGTTTAGCGATTGCTAAGGCGCGACGTCCTCGCACGTTCGTAGTCGGATCGTCAAAGTCGACTTCCACCAAAGCGATATCCATCATCTCATCGAAAGACGGGACACCTTTGCCTCTATCAAGTGGTATCAGATTTCCAGGTTGCTCGGTGAGATTTTACAGTTTTTCGTAGTTTAGATCGAGTCTGTTCTTCATACCTATAGTCCACGAAAAAGCCACAAAAAAAAATTAGGGTTAGTTCATCATATCCGAACCAATCTGAGCCTTGCATAATCTTTTTAGGGTTTTGCTTTGTTGAATTTGCGGTTGCATCGTCGTGTCTAGTTGCTGGTCTTAGAGTCTAGTCTTTTAGAGTTTCGAGTTCTGGTCATAAGTTGTCACGCCGCCGCCGCACCATCATCATCGCCCCTGCCATCTACCACCACCGCACCGAATCCGTATCCATATACCACCACCAATCCGTGTCCATATACCACCACCGATCCATATCCATATACCACACTTTATACCATGTCATAAAAGCGATGATGCTGTTAATGTTGCTGATTTGTTCTTTCGTGAAATTATTCGCTTGCATGGTGTGCCAAATACTATTGTTTCAGATCGTGATACTAAATTTCTTAGCCACTTTTGGAGATGTTTATGGGCTAAGTTGGGGACTAAACTGCTTTTTAGTACTACTTGTCACCCCCAAACTGATGGACAAACTGAAGTAGTCAATAGAACGTTGTCTACTATGCTTAGGGCTGTTTTGAAGAATAATAAGAAAATGTGGGAGGAATGCTTGCCTCATATTGAATTTGCTTATAATCGTTCGTTGCATTCTACTACTAAGATGTGCCCTTTTGAAGTTGTGTATGGTTTCCTACCTCGTGCACCTATTGATTTGTTGCCTCTTCCATCTTCGGAGAAGGTTAATTTTGATGCTAAACAACATGCTGAATTGATTTTAAAAATGCATGAGTTAACTAAGGAAAACATTGAGCGCATGAATGCTAAATATAAACTTGCTGGAGATAAGGGTAGAAAACATGTTGTGTTTGCACCTGGAGATCTTGTTTGGTTACATTTGCGTAAGGATAGATTTCCTGATTTGCGCAAATCAAAGTTAATGCCACGTGCTGATGGTCCCTTTAAGGTGTTAGAGAAAATAAATGATAATGCATATAAACTTGAGCTGCCTGCAGATTTTGGGGTTAGTCCCACTTTTAACATTGCAGATTTGAAGCCTTATTTGGGTGAGGAAGATGAACTTCCGTCGAGGACGACTTCATTTCAAGAAGGGGAGGATGATGAGGACATCAATACAATTGTTACACCCACAGCCCCTGCTGCTATACATACTGGACCAATTACTAGAGCTCGTGCACGCCAACTAAAGTACCAGGTACTTTCGTTTCTTGGTAATGATTCTAATGTTCATGAGAATATGATGCTGCCTAAATTGGATACATTTGTTTTGCTTACAAATGAAGGGCCTAGCTTGGAGAAGGATGAACATTGGAGCAAGAACAAGCATGGAGATGATGGCATGCGCAAGGGGAACAAGAACGGAGTTACAAGTGATGATTTCAGGACTTTGAAGCCACCATAATGGGTGGATGAAGCCTTGGACGAAATATACAAGATGCCACTTCATAAATTTCGTCCCGAGGCTATTTTAGGTGCTGCGTCACCTTATTATTGGGCCAGGCCCATGTAATTTCGAAATACATAAGTATAGGCTATTTTTAGAGTCCGTATGTGTGGGGAAACAAGAGATAGGGTTGATTTCGGACCCCTCCACCAAGGGCCACGAAATTCCCCCCTCTTCCTCCATATATACAGCCCTTAGGACATCGTTTAGACTTTGGGTTTTGTTTAGATTAAAAGTTCGCCATAGCTGCAACTTCGCGTACTTCGTTTGTGTTCAACGACCAGACAAAGGCGTCACAGAACCCCACCTTGATCAATAAAGCTTTCATCTTATATTCGCAATATCCAGATTGCAATCTCAGTTTCTTGCTTGTTCTTCGTTTGCTCGCAGGAAACAGACCCTCGTGGTCAGGTTGATCGTGCTCCGGCGTGGTCAATAACCTCTCGGAGTTGGTTTAGCGATTGCTAAGGCGCGACGTCCTCGCACGTTCGTAGTCGGATCGTCAAAGTCGACTTCCACCAAAGCGATATCCATCATCTCATCGAAAGACGGGACACCTTTGCCTCTATCAAGTGGTATCAGATTTCCAGGTTGCTCGGTGAGATTTTACAGTTTTTCGTAGTTTAGATCGAGTCTGTATTCATACCTATAGTCCACGAAAAAGCCACAAAAAAAATTTAGGGTTAGTTCATCATATCCGAACCAATCTGAGCCTTTGCATAATCTTTTTAGGGTTTTGCTTTGTTGAATTTGCGGTTGCATCGTCGGTCTAGTTGCTGGTCTTAGAGTCTAGTCTTTTAGAGTTTCGAGTTCTGGTCATAAGTTGTCATGCCGCCGCCGCACCATCATCATCGCCCCTGCCATCTACCACCACCGCTCCGAATCCGTATCCATATACCACCACCAATCCGTGTCCATATACCACCACCGATCCATATCCATATACTACCACCGCTGCCACCACCGCTGCCATATACCACCACCATATATCCACCACCAATCCGAGTTCCTTGCTTATTAGGTTTGTTTTCGAGATCCATCTAGTTTCCGATTCGTGTTTCCTTGCCGGAGTAGGTTTCGGAAAAAAAAAAGTCGGGTAGCCACGCTCCGTTTAGGCCCAAAATTTTTCGAAAACGCATTTTTCGAAAAATTTTCTGGCTATCCTATTTTTAGGTGTTTCTGAGTGTTTTGAGACAGGTGCCATTATAGGAAGTTTTTTTTGACCCGTTTCCAATTTTTGGGTCCGGGCAGTCGAAAAAAAAAATTGGTCGAAAAAAAAAATTCCGTGCCCATCCTGTCAGTTTGACCTAGGAAGAGTTTTGAGACACTCGCCATTATAGTGATTTTTCGCAAAAAAAAAGCAGCGCAAAAAAAGAAGAGCGCAAAAAAAAAGAGCGAAAAAAAATTCAGAGTGTGCTTTTCCCTTGTTTACGTGCCGCGCCGTGATTTTGTTGGTGTTCTAGGCTCGCGTCTCTAGCACAGTCTAGCCTAGGACCAGCATAGTACCGTCGTTGAGCGTTTATTCAACTTTGCATCTCTGAATTGATTATTGCTGACCCTTTTTGCTACCATACTATAAGCCTTCCCAGCTCTACATACATCTACGTCGTGTGTTTGACTCTCCCTGGTAATCGCTCTATCCAAGCTTTGAGAGTTTTTGACTACAACGGTTGCCGATCACCGCCTGCTGCTGGGTAAGAACTGGTAAGAATTTGAGATTTGCTTGACGGATTTGTGATACACCACCACCACTTCTTAGTAGTCTGTAGGATCATATTCTTGTGTGTTTCTATTGCTGCTAACCATGCCAGGATCACAAGCCGACGAGATTGACTGGGAGAACTTATCGAACAAGGAGCTTCATGATAAGTTTCAGCAAATGATGACTGAACAGGTACAAGATGTGCTGAACAATTTTGAAGAGGCCATGGAGAAGATCACTGGCCTTGAGAAGACGTTCGAAACAAAGCTCGATAACAGATTTAATGAACTGCTTGCGCGTCTTCCACCACCGACTGCACTTGTCATACCTCTGCAACAACAACAACTACGCCCCCTTCCGAATCAGTATGGACGAGCACAGCGTGTTCCTATTGAGCTAGGACAAAATTCTGGTGCCGCTGTTACTGCTGTTGGTGCTTCTTTGGCTCCTGCTACTGCTCCTGCTGGTACCCAGGAGGATGATGAATATGCGGGCGATTATGAGGATGAGGTTGATCAAAATCAGATCTACGAGCAGCCACCAGCACCACCACCAGCAGGTCGACCTCAGGTATATATTCGTAATGGTAGGCCTGCACCACCACCTCAGGTACGAGATGATGTCCATATTCCTAAACTGAAATTGAAGATTCCACCATTTGAGGGTAGATATGTTCCTGATATATATCTTACTTGGGAGTTAGAAACTGAACAATGATTTACATGTTTACAATATCCTGAGGAGAGACGAGTTGCTGCTGCTGTTTGTGCTTTCACTAGTTTTGCATGTGTATGGTGGTCTGAACATTGTAGATTATATCCTACTCCAACTACTTGGGCTGCTTTGAAAACTGCTATGCGTACGCGTTGGGTTCCACCATATTATCAACGTGAATTGCTTCAAAAATTGCAGCGTTTAAGACAAGGGAAAAATTCTGTAGAAGAATATTGTCAGGAATTACAAACTGGCATGATTAGATGTGGTATTGTTGAGGAGAATGAAGCTATGCTTGCACGTTTTCTGGGTGGATTAAATAGAGAGATTCAGACCATTCTAGACTATAAGGAGTATACTAATATCACTCGTTTATTCCATCTTGCTTGTAAAGCTGAACTTGAAGTGCAGGATCGACAAGCATTGGGGCGAACTAACTTTTCTGCAGGCCGACCTTCATCATGGACACCACGTGCATCTTCTACTTCAACTGCACCAGCACCTCCATCCGGTGCCACCTCCAGCCGTGATACAAGAAAACAGGCACAACCACCATTATCTGCCAAGAGCGCACCTGCGGGGCCTGCACAGTGTTCTTCTTCTTCCATGGCATCAACAGGGCACACAAGTGATATTATTTGTCGTCGTTGTAAGGGAGGAGGTCATTATGCGAGGGAATGCAAATCTCCGCGTGTGATGATTGCTACCGCGGATGGTGGATATGAGTCCGCTAGTGACTATGATGAGGAGACATTGGCTCTTATTACACGTGAAGAACATGGTGGAGATGATTCTGATCATGAGACGCAATACATGGCTCCTGAAGACGCTGACAGGTATGAATGTTTAGTTGCTCAACGTGTTTTGAGTGTGCAGGTCACACAAGCTGAGCAAAATCAGAGGCACAATTTGTTCCATACCAAGGGAGTCGTGAAGGAACGTTCTGTGCGCGTCATAATAGACGGAGGGAGCTGCAACAACTTGGCTAGCATGGAGATGGTGGAGAAGCTTTCTCTCACCACAAGACCACATCCACATCCTTACTACATCCAATGGTTCAACAACAGCGGCAAGGTTAAGGTAACACGTACTGTTCGTGTGCATTTTAGTATCTCTACATATGCTGATTATGTTGATTGTGATGTGGTACCTATGCAAGCATGTTCCTTATTACTTGGTAGACCATGGCAATTTGATAAAAATTCTGTACACCATGGTAGAAACAATCACTATACTCTTGTTCATAAGGATAAAAATATTACTTTGCTTCCTATGACTCCTGATTCCATTTTGAAAGATGATATTAATAGAGCTAATAAAGCAAAACAGGAGACGAATAAGAGTGAAAATAAGATTGTGGCAAAAGAATTTGAGCAACAAATGAAACCTAATAATAAACCATCTAGTGTGATGAGGACATCAATACAATTGTTACACCCACAGCCCCTGCTGCTATACATACTGGACCAATTACTAGAGCTCGTGCACGCCAACTAAATTACCAGGTACTTTCGTTTCTTGGTAATGATTCTAATGTTCATGAGAATATGATGCTGCCTAAATTGGATACATTTGTTTTGCTTACAAATGAAGGGCCTAGCTTGGAGAAGGATGAACATTGGAGCAAGAACAAGCATGGAGATGATGGCATGCGCAAGGGGAACAAGAACGGAGTTACAAGTGATGATTTCAGGACTTTGAAGCCACCATAATGGGTGCATGAAGCCTTGGACGAAATATACAAGATGCCACTTCATAAATTTCGTCCCGAGGCTATTTTAGGTGCTGCTCACCTTATTATTGGGCCAGGCCCATGTAATTTCGAAATACATAAGTATAGGCTATTTTTAGAGTCCGTATGTGTGGGGAAACAAGAGATAGGGTTGATTTCGGACCCCTCCACCAAGGGCCACGAAATTCCCCCCTCTTCCTCCATATATACAGCCCTTAGGGCATCGTTTAGACTTTGGGATTTGTTTAGTTAAAAGTTAGCCATTGCAACTTCGTGTACTTCGTTTGTGTCCAACGACCAGACCAAGACCGCTTACGGATCCCCACCATTATCAATACCTCATATATATTTGCAATATTCAGATTGCTTTATCATATTCTTGCTCGTTCTTCGATTGCTTGCAGGAATAGACCTTCGTGGTCAGGCTGACCGTGCTTCCGGCATCGTCAGTAACCTCAGGAGATTGGTTTAGCGATTGCTAAGGCGCAACGTCGTGCACGTTCGTAGTCGGATCGTCAAAGTCGTCTCCACCAAATCGATACTTATCATCTCATCGAAAGATCGGGACACCCTCGCCTCTATCACTGCACCACCACCTCAGGTACGAGATGATGTCCATATTCCTAAACTGAAATTGAATATTCCACCATTTGAGGGTAGATATGTTCCTGATATATATCTTACTTGGGAGTTAGAAACTGAACAACGATTTACATGTTTACAATATCCTGAGGAGAGACGGGTTGCTGCTGCTGTTTGTGCTTTCACTAGTTTTGCATGTGTATGGTGGTCTGAACATTGTAGATTATATCCTATTCCAACTACTTGGGCTGCTTTGAAAACTGCTATGCGTACGCATTGGGTTCCACCATATTATCAACGTGAATTGCTTCAAAAATTGCAGCGTTTAAGACAAGGGAAAAATTCTGTAGAAGAATATTATCAGGAATTACAAACTGGCATGATTAGATGTGGTATTGTTGAGGAGAATGAAGCTATGCTTGCACGTTTTCTGGGTGGATTAAATAGAGAGATTCAGACCATTCTAGACTATAAGGAGTATACTAATATCACTCGTTTATTCCATCTTGCTTGTAAAGCTGAACGTGAAGTGCAGGATCGACAAGCATTGGGGCGAACTAACTTTTCTGCAGACCGACCTTCATCATGGACACCACGTGCATCTTCTACTTCAACTGCACCAGCACCTCCATCCGGTGCCACCTCCAGCCGTGATACAAGAAAACAGGCACAACCACCATTATCTGCCAAGAGCGCACCTGCGGGGCCTGCACAGCGTTCTTCTTCTTCCATGGCATCAACAGGGCACACAAGTGATATTATTTGTCGTCGTTGTAAGGGAGGAGGTCATTATGCGAGGGAATGCAAATCTCCGTGTGTGATGATTGCTACCGCGGATGGTGGATATGAGTCCGCTAGTGACTATGATGAGGAGACATTGGCTCTTATTACACGTGAAGAACATGGTGGAGATGATTCTGATCATGAGACGCAATACATGGCTCCTGAAGACGCTGACAGGTATGAATGTTTAGTTGCTCAACGTGTTTTGAGTGTGCAGGTCACACAAGCTGAGCAAAATCAGAGGCACAATTTGTTCCATACAAAGGGAGTTGTGAAGGAACGTTCTGTGCGCGTCATAATAGACGGAGGGAGCTGCAACAACTTGGCTAGCATGGAGATGGTGGAGAAGCTTTCTCTCACCACAAGACCACATCCACATCCTTACTACATCCAATGGTTCAACAACAGCGGCAAGGTTAAGGTAACACGAACTGTTCGTGTGCATTTTAGTATCTCTACATATGCTGATTATGTTGATTGTGATGTGGTACCTATGCAAGCATGTTCCTTATTACTTGGTAGACCATGGCAATTTGATAAAAATTCTGTACACCATGGTAGAAACAATCACTATACTCTTGTTCATAAGGATAAAAATATTACTTTGCTTCCTATGACTGCTGATTCCATTTTGAAAGATGATATTAATAGAGCTAATAAAGCACAACAGGAGAAGAATAAGAGTGAAAATCAGATTGTGGCAAAAGAATTTGAGCAACAAATGAAGCCTAATAATAAACCATCTAGTGTTGCTTCTGAAATTAAATTGAAAAGTGCATGTTTATGTGCCACCAAATCTGATATTGATGAGCTAGATTTCAGCAAATCTGTTTGCTATGCTTTTGTGTGCAAAGAGGCATTATTTTCATTCGAGGACGTGCCTTCCTCTTTGCCTCCTGCTATCACTAACATTTTGCAAGAGTTCGCTGACGTTTTTCCACAAGACGTGCCACCGGGATTACCGCCTATTCGAGGGATTGAGTATCAGATTGACTTAATTCCCGGTGCTTCACTGCCAAACCGTGCACCATACCGTACCAATCCAAAGGAGACGAAGGAGATTATGCGTCAAGTACAAGAGCTTCTCGACAAAGGTTATATACGCGAATCCCTTATTCCTTGTGCTGTTCCTATTATTCTAGTGCCGAAAAAGGATGGTACATCACGTATGTGTGTTGATTGTAGAGGCATTAATAATATTACTATTCGTTATCGTCATCCTATTCCTAGGCTAGATGATATGCTTGATGAATTGAGTGGCTCTACAATATTCTCCAAAGTTGATTTGCGTAGTGGCTACCATCAAATTCGTATGAAATTGGGAGATGAATGGAAAACAGCATTTAAAACTAAGTTTGGATTATATGAGTGGTTAGTCATGCCTTTTGGGTTAACTAATGCACCTAGTACTTTCATGAGATTAATGAACGAAGTTTTACGTGCTTTCATTGGACGATTTGTGGTAGTTTACTTTGATGACATATTGATTTATAGCAGATCTTTGGAGGAACATTTGGAACATTTACGTGCTGTTTTTATTGCTCTACGTGATGCACGTTTGTTTGGTAACCTTGGGAAGTGCACCTTTTGCACCGACCGAGTATCTTTTCTTGGCTATGTTGTTACTCCACAGGGAATTGAAGTTGATAAAGCCAAGATTGAAGCTATTCAGAGTTGGCCGCAACCCAAAAGGGTCACACAAGTGAGGAGTTTTCTTGGCCTCGCTGGATTCTATAGGCGTTTTGTGAGAGATGATGAGGACATCAATACAATTGTTACACCCACAGCCCCTGCTGCTATACATACTGGACCAATTACTAGAGCTCGTGCACGCCAACTAAATTACCAGGTACTTTCGTTTCTTGGTAATGATTCTAATGTTCATGAGAATATGATGCTGCCTAAATTGGATACATTTGTTTTGCTTACAAATGAAGGGCCTAGCTTGGAGAAGGATGAACATTGGAGCAAGAACAAGCATGGAGATGATGGCATGCGCAAGGGAAACAAGAACGGAGTTACAAGTGATGATTTCAGGACTTTGAAGCCACCATAATGGGTGCATGAAGCCTTGGACGAAATATACAAGACGCCACTTCATAAATTTCGTCCCGAGGCTATTTTAGGTGCTGCGTCACCTTATTATTGGGCCAGGCCCATGTAATTTCGAAATACATAAGTATAGGCTATTTTTAGAGTCCGTATGTGTGGGGAAACAAGAGATAGGGTTGATTTCGGACCCCTCCACCAAGGGCCACGAAATTTCCCCCCTCTTCCTCCATATATACAGCCCTTAGGGCATCGTTTAGACTTTGGGTTTTGTTTAGATTAAAAGTTCGCCATAGCTGCAACTTCACGTACTTCGTTTGTGTTCAACGACCAGACCAAGGCGTCACAGAACCCCACCTTGATCAATAAAGCTTTCATCTTATATTCGCAATATCCAGATTGCAATCTTAGTTTCTTGCTTGTTCTTCGTTTGCTCGCAGGAAACAGACCTTCGTGGTCAGGTTGATCGTGCTCCGGCGTGGTCAATAACCTCTCGGAGTTGGTTTAGCGATTGCTAAGGCGCGACGTCCTCGCACGTTCGTAGTCGGATCGTCAAAGCCGACTTCCACCAAAGCAAAATCCACCATCTCATCGAAAGACGGGACACCTTTGCCTCTATCAATTTTAGTATCTCTACATATGCTGATTATGTTGATTGTGATGTGGTACCTATGCAAGCATGTTCCTTATTACTTGGTAGACCATGGCAATTTGATAAAAATTCTGTACACCATGGTAGAAACAATCACTATACTCTTGTTCATAAGGATAAAAATATTACTTTGCTTCCTATGACTCCTGATTCCATTTTGAAAGATGATATTAATAGAGCTAATAAAGCAAAACAGGAGACGAATAAGAGTGAAAATCAGATTGTGGCAAAAGAATTTGAGCAACAAATGAAGCCTAATAATAAACCATCTAGTGTTGCTTCTGAAATTAAATTGAAAAGTGCATGTTTATTTGCCACCAAATCTGATATTGATGAGCTAGATTTCAGCAAATCTGTTTGCTATGCTTTTGTGTGCAAAGAGGCATTATTTTCATTCGAGGACGTGCCTTCCTCTTTGCCTCCTGCTGTCACTAACATTTTGCAGGAGTTCGCTGACGTCTTTCCACAAGACGTGCCACCGGGATTACCGCCTATTCGAGGGATTGAGCGTCAGATTGACTTAATTCCCGGTGCTTCACTGCCAAACCGTGCACCATACCGTACCAATCCAGAGGAGACGAAGGAGATTATGCGTCAAGTACAAGAGCTTCTCGACAAAGGTTATATACGCGAATCCCTTAGTCCTTGTGCTGTTCCTATTATTCTAGTGCCGAAAAAGGATGGTACATCACGTATGTGTGTTGATTGTAGAGGCATTAATAATATTACTATTCGTTATCGTCATTCTATTCCTAGGCTAGATGATATGCTTGATGAATTGAGTGGCTCTACAATATTCTCCAAAGTTGATTTGCGTAGTGGCTACCATCAAATTCGTATGAAATTGGGAGATGAATGGAAAACAGCATTTAAAACTAAGTTTGGATTATATGAGTGGTTAGTCATGCCTTTTGGGTTAACTAATGCACCTAGTACTTTCATGAGATTAATGAACGAAGTTTTACGTGCTTTCATTGGACGATTTGTGGTAGTTTACTTTGATGACATATTGATTTATAGCAGATCTTTGGAAGAACATTTGGAACATTTACGTGTTGTTTTTATTGCTCTACGTGATGCACGTTTGTTTGGTAACCTTGGGAAGTGCACCTTTTGCACCGACCGCGTATCTTTTCTTGGCTATGTTGTTACTCCACAGGGAATTGAAGTTGATAAAGCCAAGATTGAAGCTATTGAGAGTTGGCCGCAGCCCAAAACGGTCACACAAGTGAGGAGTTTTCTTGGCCTCGCTGGATTCTATAGGCGTTTTGTGAGAGATTTCAGCACCATTGCTGCACCTCTCAATGAGCTTACAAAGAAAGATGTGCCTTTTCTTTGGGGTACCGCACAGGAAGAAGCCTTCACGGTATTGAAAGATAAGTTGACACATGCTCCTTTACTCCAACTTCCTGATTTTAATAAGACTTTTGAGCTTGAATGTGATGCTAGTGGAATTGGATTAGGAGGAGTGTTATTACAAGAAGGCAAACCTGTTGCATACTTTTCTGAAAAATTGAGTGGGCCTAGTCTGAATTATTCTACTTATGATAAAGAATTATATGCTCTTGTTCGGACTTTAGAAACATGGCAACATTATTTATGGCCCAAAGAATTTGTTATACATTCTGATCATGAATCTTTGAAACATATTAAAAGTCAAGCTAAACTGAATCGTAGACATGCTAAATGGGTTGAATTCATTGAGACTTTCCCTTATGTCATTAAACACAAGAAGGGAAAAGAAAATGTTATTGCTGATGCATTGTCTCGTCGCTATACTATGCTTTCACAACTTGACTTCAAAATATTTGGTTTAGAGACCATCAAAGATCAATATGTGCATGATGCTAATTTTAAAGATGTAATGCATAATTGTAAAGAAGGAAGAATGTGGAACAAGTTTGTTGTTAACGATGGATTTGTGTTTCGTGCTAACAAGCTATGCATTCCAGCTAGCTCCGTTCGTCTTTTGTTGTTGCAGGAGGCGCATGGAGGAGGATTAATGGGACACTTTGGCGTGAAGAAGACGGAGGACGTACTTGCTACACATTTCTTTTGGCCAAAGATGAGACGGGATGTTGAGCGTTTTATTGCTCGCTGCACTACATGTCAAAAAGCTAAGTCACGACTCAATCCTCATGGTTTATATATGCCTTTGCCTGTACCTAGTGTTCCTTGGGAGGATATATCTATGGACTTTGTTTTAGGTTTACCTCGAACAAAGAAGGGGAGGGATAGCATATTTGTTGTCGTGGATAGATTCTCGAAAATGGCACACTTTATACCATGTCATAAAAGCGATGATGCTGTTAATGTTGCTGATTTGTTCTTTCGTGAAATTATTCGTTTGCATGGTGTGCCAAATACTATTGTTTCAGATCGTGATACTAAATTTCTGAGCCACTTTTGGAGATGTTTATGGGCTAAGTTGGGGACTAAACTGCTTTTTAGTACTACTTGTCACCCCCAAACTGATGGACAAACTGAAGTAGTCAATAGAACGTTGTCTACTATGCTTAGGGCTGTTTTGAAGAATAATAAGAAAATGTGGGTGGAATGCTTGCCTCATATTGAATTTGCTTATAATCGTTCATTGCATTCTACTACTAAGATGTGCCCTTTTGAAGTTGTGTATGGTTTCCTACCTCATGCACCTATTGATTTGTTGCCTCTTCCATCTTCGGAGAAGGTTAATTTTGATGCTAAACAACGTGCTGAATTGATTTTAAAAATGCATGAGTTAACTAAGGAAAACATTGAGCGCATGAATGCTAAATATAAACTTGCTGGAGATAAGGGTAGAAAACATGTTGTGTTTGCACCTGGAGATCTTGTTTGGTTACATTTGCATAAGGACAGATTTCCTGATTTGCGCAAATCAAAGTTAATGCCACGTGCTGATGGTCCCTTTAAGGTGTTAGAGAAAATAAATGATAATGCATATAAACTTGAGCTGCCTGCAGATTTTGGGGTTAGTCCCACTTTTAACATTGCAGATTTGAAGCCTTATGTGGGTGAGGAAAATGAACTTCCGTCGAGGACGACTTCATTTCAAGAAGGGGAGGATGATGAGGACATCAATACAATTGTTACACCCACAGCCCCTGCTGCTATACATACTGGACCAATTACTAGAGCTCGTGCACGCCAACTAAATTACCAGGTACTTTCGTTTCTTGGTAATGATTCTAATGTTCATGAGAATATGATGCTGCCTAAATTGGATACATTTGTTTTGCTTACAAATGAAGGGCCTAGCTTGGAGAAGGATGAACATTGGAGCAAGAACAAGCATTGAGATGATGGCATGCGCAAGGGGAACAAGAACGGAGTTACAAGTGATGATTTTAGGACTTTGAAGCCACCATAATGGGTGCATGAAGCCTTGGACGAAATATACAAGATGCCACTTCATAAATTTCGTCCCGAGGCTATTTTAGGTGCTGCGTCACCTTATTATTGGGCCAGGCCCATGTAATTTCGAAATACATAAGTATAGGCTATTTTTAGAGTCCGTATGTGTGGGGAAACAAGAGATAGGGTTGATTTCGGACCCCTCCACCAAGGGCCACGAAATTCCCCCCTCTTCCTCCATATATACAGCCCTTAGGGCATCGTTTAGACTTTGGGGTTTTGTTTAGATTAAAAGTTCGCCATAGCTGCAACTTCGCGTACTTCGTTTGTGTTCAATGACCAGACAAAGGCGTCACAGAACCCCACCTTGGTCAATAAAGCTTTCATCTTATATTCGCAATATCCAGATTGCAATCTCAGTTTCTTGCTTGTTCTTCGTTTGCTCGCAGGAAACAGACCCTCGTGGTCAGGTTGATCGTGCTCCGGCGTGGTCAATAACCTCTCGGAGTTGGTTTAGCGATTGCTAAGGCGCGACGTCCTCGCACGTTCGTAGTCGGATCGTCAAAGTCGACTTCCACCAAAGCGATATCCATCATCTCATCGAAAGACGGGACACCTTTGCCTCTATCACGCTCTATCCAAGCTTTGAGAGTTTTTGACTACAACGGTTGCCGATCACCGCCTGCTGCTGGGTAAGAACTGGTAAGAATTTGAGATTTGCTTGACGGATTTGTGATACACCACCACCACTTCTTAGTAGTCTGTAGGATCATATTCTTGTGTTTTTCTATTGCTGCTAACCATGCCAGAATCACAAGCCGACGAGATTGACTGGGAGAACTTATCGAACAAGGAGCTTCATGATAAGTTTCAGCAAATGATGACTGAACAGGTACAAGATGTGCTGAACAATTTTGAAGAGGCCATGGAGAAGATCACTGGCCTTGAGAAGACGTTCGAAACAAAGCTCGATAACAGATTTAATGAACTGCTTGCGCGTCTTCCACCACCGGCTGCACCTGTCGCACCTCTGCAACAACAACAACTACGCCCCCTTCCGAATCAGTATGGACGAGCACAGCGTGTTCCTATTGCGCCAAGACAAAATTCTGGTGCTGCTGCTACTGCTGTTGGTGCTTCTTTGGCTCCTGCTACTGCTCCTGCTGGTACCCAGGAGGATGATGAGTATGCGGGCGATTATGAGGATGAGGTTGATCAAAATCAGATCTACGAGCAGCCACCAGCACCACCACCAGCAGGTCGACCTCAGGTATATATTCGTAATGGTAGGCCTGCACCACCACCTCAGGTACGAGATGATGTCCATATTCCTAAACTGAAATTGAATATTCCACCATTTGAGGGTAGATATGTTCCTGATATATATCTTACTTGGGAGTTAGAAACTGAACAACGATTTACATGTTTACAATATCCTGAGGAGAGACGAGTTGCTGCTGCTGTTTGTGCTTTCACTAGTTTTGCATGTGTATGGTGGTCTGAACATTGTAGATTATATCCTATTCCAACTACTTGGGCTGCTTTGAAAACTGCTATGCGTACGCGTTGGGTTCCACCATATTATCAACGTGAATCGCTTCAAAAATTGCAGCGTTTAAGACAAGGGAAAAATTCTGTAGAAGAATATTATCAGGAATTACAAACTGGCATGATTAGATGTGGTATTGTTGAGGAGAATGAAGCTATGCTTGCACGTTTTCTGGGTGGATTAAATAGAGAGATTCAGACCATTCTAGACTATAAGGAGTATAATACTATCACTCGTTTATTCCATCTTGCTTGTAAAGCTGAACGTGAAGTGCAGGATCGACAAGCATTGGGGCGAATTAACTTTTCTGCAGGCCGACCTTCATCATGGACACCACGTGCATCTTCTACTTCAACTACACCAGCACCTCCATCCGGTGCCACCTCTAGCCGTGATACAAGAAAACAGGCACAACCACCATTATCTGCCAAGAGCGCACCTGCGGGGCCTGCACAGCGTTCGTCTTCTTCCATGGCATCAACAGGGCACACAAGTGATATTATTTGTCGTCGTTGTAAGGGAGGAGGTCATTATGCGAGGGAATGCAAATCTCCGCGTGTGATGATTGCTACCGCGGATGGTGGATATGAGTCCGCTAGTGACTATGATGAGGAGACATTGGCTCTTATTACACGTGAAGAACATGGTGGAGATGATTCTGATCATGAGACGCAATACATGGCTCCTGAAGACGCTGACAGGTATGAATGTTTAGTTGCTCAACGTGTTTTGAGTGTGCAGGTCACACAAGCTGAGCAAAATCAGAGGCACAATGTGTTCCATACCAAGGGAGTTGTGAAGGAACGTTCTGTGCGCGTCATAATAGACGGAGGGAGCTGCAACAACTTGGCTAGCATGGAGATGGTGGAGAAGCTTTCTCTCACCACAAGACCACATCCACATCCTTACTACATCCAATGGTTTAACAACAGCGGCAAGGTTAAGGTAACACGTACTGTTCGTGTGCATTTTAGTATCTCTACATATGCTGATTATGTTGATTGTGATGTGGTACCTATGCAAGCATGTTCCTTATTACTTGGTAGACCATGGCAATTTGATAAAAATTCTGTACACCATGGTAGAAACAATCACTATACTCTTGTTCATAAGGATAAAAATATTACTTTGCTTCCTATGACTCCTGATTCCATTTTGAAAGATGATATTAATAGAGCTAATAAAGCAAAACAGGAGAAGAATAAGAGTGAAAATCAGATTGTGGCAATAGAATTTGAGCAACAAATGAAGCCTAATAATAAACCATCTAGTGTTGCTTCTGAAATTAAATTGAAAAGTGCATGTTTATTTGCCACCAAATCTGATATTGATGAGCTAGATTTCAGCAAATCTGTTTTCTATGCTTTTGTGTGCAAAGAGGCATTATTTTCATTCGAGGACGTGCCTTCCTCTTTGCCTCCTGCTGTCACTAACATTTTGCAGGAGTTCGCTGACGTCTTTCCACAAGACGTGCCACCGGGATTACCGCCTATTCGAGGGATTGAGCATCAGATTGACCTAATTCCCGGTGCTTCACTGCCAAACCGTGCACCATACCGTACCAATCCAGAGGAGACGAAGGAGATTATGCGTCAAGTACAAGAGCTTCTCGACAAAGGTTATATACGCGAATCCCTTAGTCCTTGTGCTGTTCCTATTATTCTAGTGCCAAAAAAGGATGGTACATCACGTATGTGTGTTGATTGTAGAGGCATTAATAATATTACTATTCGTTATCGTCATCCTATTCCTAGGCTAGATGATATGCTTGATGAATTGAGTGGCTCTACAATATTCTCCAAAGTTGATTTGCGTAGTGGCTACCATCAAATTCGTATGAAATTGGGAGATGAATGGAAAACAGCATTTAAAACTAAGTTTGGATTATATGAGTGGTTAGTCATGCCTTTTGGGTTAACTAATGCACCTAGTACTTTCATGAGATTAATGAACGAAGTTTTACGTGCTTTCATTGGACGATTTGTGGTAGTTTACTTTGATGACATATTGATTTATAGCAGATCTTTGGAGGAACATTTGGAACATTTACGTGCTGTTTTTATTGCTCTACGCGATGCACGTTTGTTTGGTAACCTTGGGAAGTGCACCTTTTGCACCGACCGAGTATGTTTTCTTGGCTATGTTGTTACTCCACAGGGAATTGAAGTTGATAAAGCCAAGATTGAAGCTATTGAGAGTTGGCCCCAGCCCAAAACGGTCACACAAGTGAGGAGTTTTCTTGGCCTCGCTGGATTCTATAGGCGTTTTGTGAGAGATTTCAGCACCATTGCTGCACCTCTCAACGAGCTTACAAAGAAGGATGTGCCTTTTGTTTGGGGTACCGCACAGGAAGAAGCCTTCACGGTATTGAAAGATAAGTTGACACATGCTCCTTTACTCCAACTTCCTGATTTTAATAAGACTTTTGAGCTTGAATGTGATGCTCGTGGAATTGGATTAGGAGGTGTGTTATTACAAGATGGCAAACCTGTTGCATACTTTTCTGAAAAATTGAGTGGGCCTAGTCTGAATTATTCTACTTATGATAAAGAATTATATGCTCTTGTTCGGACTTTAGAAACATGGCAACATTATTTATGGCCCAAAGAATTTGTTATACATTCTGATCATGAATCTTTGAAACATATTAAAAGTCAAGCTAAACTGAATCGTAGACATGCTAAATGGGTTGAATTCATTGAGACTTTCCCTTATGTCATTAAACACAAGAAGGGAAAAGAAAATGTTATTGCTGATGCATTGTCTCGTCGCTATACTATGCTTTCACAAATTGACTTCAAAATATTTGGTTTGGAGACCATCAAAGATCAATATGTGCATGATGCTGATTTTAAAGATGTAATGCAGAATTGTAAAGAAGGAAGAATGTGGAACAAGTTTGTCGTTAACGATGGATTTGTGTTTCGTGCTAACAAGCTATGCATTCCAGCTAGCTCCATTCGTCTTTTGTTGTTGCAGGAGGCGCATGGAGGAGGATTAATGGGACACTTTGGCGTGAAGAAGACGGAGGACGTACTTGCTACACATTTCTTTTGGCCAAAGATGAGACGGGATGTTGAGCGTTTTATTGCTCGATGCACTACATGTCAAAAAGCTAAGTCACGACTCAATCCTCATGGTTTATATATGCCTTTGCCTGTACCTAGTGTTCCTTGGGAGGATATATCTATGGACTTTGTTTTAGGTTTACCTCGAACAAAGAAGGGGAGGGATAGCATATTTGTTGTCGTGGATAGATTCTCGAAAATGGCACACTTTATACCATGTCATAAAAGCGATGATGCTGTTAATGTTGCTGATTTGTTCTTTCGTGAAATTATTCGCTTGCATGGTGTGCCAAATACTATTGTTTCAGATCGTGATACTAAATTTCTTAGCCACTTTTGGAGATGTTTATGGGCTAAGTTGGGGACTAAACTGCTTTTTAGTACTACTTGTTGATAGAGGCAAAGGTGTCCCGTCTTTCGATGAGATGGTGGATTTCGCTTTGGTGGAAGTCGACTTTGACGATCCGACTACGAACGTGCGAGGACGTCGCACCTTAGCAATCGCTAAACCAACTCCGAGAGGTTATTGACCACGCCGGAGCACGATCAACCTGACCACGAGGGTCTGTTTCCTGCGAGCAAACGAAGAACAAGCAAGAAACTGAGATTGCAATCTGGATATTGCGAATATAAGATGAAAGCTTTATTGATCAAGGTGGGGTTCTGTGACGCCTTTGTCTGGTCGTTGAACACAAACGAAGTACGCGAAGTTGCAGCTATGGCGAACTTTTAATCTAAACAAAACCCAAAGTCTAAACGATGCCCTAAGGGCTGTATATATGGAGGAAGAGGGGGGAATTTCGTGGCCCTTGGTGGAGGTGATGAGGACATGACTACCTTGGATATGACCAAAAATATTGCATATATGCATATTTGTCAGGTGATTTCTAGTGCAAACTATTCAATAATCTATTTATGTTATCCAGAACAAAAATACTTCACACACTTTTGTGTTTTGTCTAATTGCAGGTGTATGGGACATTTGTACAATCCACATATGAAGATAAGGAAGAAAGAGATCTTTATTTGCAGTCCAAAAAGTTCTCTCACGTCACTTTTGGCCCAAGAGAAGATAGAGTCCAAGTCTCTCACGTTCTGGATTCAGATTCGGACTGCACAGACACACCTGACTCAAAACGCACACAAGTTTTTCATACGGACTCCGAATTGGGTGATTCTTTTTTTGTTGGAAACTAGATTTCGTGCACTTTCCAACCCAATTGGAATCACCTTCAAATTCGTCCGGAGCGTTGAGTTGTGGACGAAACAATCTGATGCTGCAGCAGAATCCGAGTCAAACTACAAGTCCAAAGGTGTTACATCACCTCCACTTGGGCCCATTGGCCTTGTACGACCTAGATTTAGTTTTAGGCTGCCTTGGGACGTCCTCCAACCTCCTTGGCCTCCACCCCTTGCTCCTATATAAGTAGATCCATCTAGTAGCTTTTCCTTGGGATTTGTTTAGTTAAAAGTTAGCCATTGCAACTTCGTGTACTTCGTTTGTGTCCAACGACCAGACCAAGACCGCTTCCGGATCCCCACCATTATCAATACTTCATATATATTTGCAATATTCAGATTGCTTTATCATATTCTTGCTCGTTCTTCGATTGCTTGCAGGAATAGACCTTCGTGGTCAGGCTGACCGTGCTTCCAGCATCGTCAGTAACCTCAGGAGATTGGTTTAGCGATTGCTAAGGCACAACGTCGTGCACGTTTGTAGTCGGATCGTCAAAGTCGTCTCCACCAAATCGATAGTTATCATCTCATCGAAAGATCGGGACCCTCGCCTCTATCACTAGTGGAATTGGATTAGGAGGTGTGTTATTACAAGATGGCAAACCTATTGCATACTTTTCTGAAAAATTGAGTGGGCCTAGTCTGAATTATTCTACTTATGATAAAGAATTATATGCTCTTGTTCGGACTTTAGAAACATGGCAACATTATTTATGGCCCAAAGAATTTGTTATACATTCTGATCATGAATCTTTGAAACATATTAAAAGTCAAGCTAAACTGAATCGTAGACATGCTAAATGGGTTGAATTCATTGAGACTTTCCCTTATGTCATTAAACACAAGAAGGGAAAAGAAAATGTTATTGCTGATGCATTGTCTCGTCGCTATACTATGCTTTCACAACTTGACTTCAAAATATTTGGTTTGGAGACCATCAAAGATCAATATGTGCATGATGCTGATTTTAAAGAGGTAATGCAGAATTGTAAAGAAGGAAGAATGTGGAACAAGTTTGTTGTTAACGATGGATTTGTGTTTCGTGCTAACAAGCTATGCATTCCAGCTAGCACCGTTCGTCTTTTGTTGTTGCAGGAGGCGCATGGAGGAGGATTAATGGGACACTTTTGCGTGAAGAAGACGGAGGACGTACTTGCTACACATTTCTTTTGGCCAAAGATGAGACGGGATGTTGAGCGTTTTATTGCTCGCTGCACTACATGTCAAAAAGCTAAGTCACGACTCAATCCTCATGGTTTATATATGCCTTTGCCTGTACCTAGTGTTCCTTGGGAGGATATATCTTGATAGAGGCGGGGTGTGTCCCGATCTTTCGATGAGATGATAACTATCGATTTGGTGGAGACGACTTTGACGATCCGACTACAAACGTGCACGACGTTGCGCCTTAGCAATCGCTAAACCAATCTCCTGAGGTTACTGACGATGCCGAAAGCACGGTCAGCCTGACCACGAAGGTCTATTCCTGCAAGCAATCGAAGAACGAGCAAGAATATGATAAAGCAATCTGAATATTGCAAATATATATGAGGTATTGATAATGGTGGGGATCCGGAAGCGGTCTTGGTCTGGTCGTTGGACACAAACGAAGTACACGAAGTTGCAATGGCTAACTTTTAACTAAACAAATCCCAAGGAAAAACTACTAGATGGATCTACTTATATAGGAGCAAGGGGTGGCGGCCAAGGAGGTGGGAGGACGTCCCAAGGCAGCCTAAAACTAAATCTAGGTCGTACAAGGCCAATGGGCCCAAGTGGAGGTGATGTAACACCTTTGGACTTGTAGTTTGACTCGGATTCTGCTGCAGCATCAGATTGTTTCGTCCACAACTCAACGCTCCGGACGAATTTGAAGGTGATTCCAATTGGGTTGGAAAGTGCACGAAATCTAGTTTCCAACAAAAAAAGAATCACCCAATTAATGGATGGGATGGTGGACAGCGGAAGGGATAATGATGCAGCGGCGGCGTGACTAATGTGAACAGAACTCGAAACTCTAAAGGAACTAGACACTAAGACCAGCAACTAACACGACGATGCAACCGATAATTCAACTATGCAAGCAATGAATAGAAAATTGCAAAGGCTCAGACTGGCTTGGATAAATAATGAACAGATCTAACTTTTTTATGGCTTTTTCATGGACTGTAGGTATGAATGACAGATGCGATCTAAACTATGAAAAACTGTAAAATCTCACCGAGCAACCTGAAAACTGATACCACTTGATAGAGGCGGGGTGTGTCCCGATCTTTCGATGAGATGATAACTATCGATTTGGTGGAGACGACTTTGACGATCCGACTACAAACGTGCACTATGTTGCGCCTTAGCAATCGCTAAACCAATCTCCTGAGGTTACTGACGATGCCGAAAGCACGGTCAGCCTGACCACGAAGGTCTATTCCTGCAAGCAATCGAAGAACGAGCAAGAATATGATAAAGCAATCTGAATATTGCAAATATATATGAGGTATGGATAATGGTGGGGATCCGGAAGCGGTCTTGGTCTGGTCGTTGGACACAAACGAAGTACACGAAGTTGCAATGGCTAACTTTTAACTAAACAAATCCCAAGGAAAAACTACTAGATGGATCTACTTATATAGGAGCAAGGGGTGGCGGCCAAGGAGGTGGGAGGACGTCCCAAGGCAGCCTAAAACTAAATCTAGGTCGTACAAGGCCAATGGGCCCAAGTGGAGGTGATGTAACACCTTTGGACTTGTAGTTTGACTCGGATTCTGCTGCAGCATCAGATTGTTTCGTCCACAACTCAACGCTCCGGACGAATTTGAAGGTGATTCCAATTGGGTTGGAAAGTGCACGAAATCTAGTTTCCAACAAAAAAAGAATCACCCAATTCGGAGTCCGTATGAAAAACTTGTGTGCGTTTTGAGTCAGGTGTGTCTGTGCAGTCCGAATCTGAATCCAGAACGTGAGAGACTTGGACTCTATCTTCTCTTGGGCCAAAAGTGACGTGAGAGAACTTTTTGGACAGCAAATAAACATCTCTTTCTTCCTTATCTTCATATGTGGATTGTACAAATGTCCCATACACCTTGATAGAGGCAAAGGTGTCCCGTCTTTCGATGAGATGGTGGATTTCGCTTTGGTGGAAGTCGACTTTGACGATCCGACTACGAACGTGCGAGGACGTCGCGCCTTAGCAATCGCTAAACCAACTCCGAGAGGTTATTGACCACGCCGGAGCACGATCAACCTGACCACGAAGGTCTGTTTCCTGCGAGCAAACGAAGAACAAGCAAGAAACTAAGATTGCAATCTGGATATTGCGAATATAAGATGAAAGCTTTATTGATCAAGGTGGGGTTCTGTGACGCCTTTGTCTGGTCGTTGAACACAAACGAAGTACGCGAAGTTGCAGCTATGGCGAACTTTTAATCTAAACAAAACCCAAAGTCTAAACGATGCCCTAAGGGCTGTATATATGGAGGAAGAGGGGGGGAATTTCGTGGCCCTTGGTGGAGGGGTCCGAAATCAACCCTATCTCTTGTTTCCCCACACATACGGACTCTAAAAATAGCCTATACTTATGTATTTTGAAATTACATGGGCCTGGCCCAATAATAAGGTGACGCAGCACCTAAAATAGCCTCGGAACGAAATTTATGAAGTGGCGTCTTGTATATTTCGTCCAAGGCTTCATGCACCCATTATGGTGGCTTCAAAGTCCTGAAATCATCACTTGTAACTCCGTTCTTGTTTCCCTTGCGCATGCCATCATCTCCATGCTTGTTCTTGCTCCAATGTTCATCCTTCTCCAAGCTAGGCCCTTCATTTGTAAGCAAAACAAATGTATCCAATTTAGGCAGCATCATATTCTCATGAACATTAGAATCATTACCAAGAAACGAAAGTACCTGGTAATTTAGTTGGCGTGCACGAGCTCTAGTAATTGGTCCAGTATGTATAGCAGCAGGGGCTGTGGGTGTAACAATTGTATTGATGTCCTCATCATCCTCCCCTTCTTGAAATGAAGTCGTCCTCGACGGATGTTCATCTTCCTCACCCAAATAAGGCTTCAAATCTGCAATGTTAAAAGTGGGACTAACCCCAAAATCTGCAGGCAGCTCAAGTTTATATGCATTATCATTTATTTTCTCTAACACCTTAAAGGGACCATCAGCACGTGGCATTAACTTTGATTTGCGCAAATCTGGAAATCTATCCTTACGCAAATGTAACCAAACAAGATCTCCAGGTGCAAACACAACATGTTTTCTACCCTTATCTCCAGCAAGTTTATATTTAGCATTCATGCGCTCAATGTTTTCCTTAGTTAACTCATGCATTTTTAAAATCAATTCAGCACGTTGTTTAGCATCAAAATTAACCTTCTCCGAAGATGGAAGAGGCAACAAATCAATAGGTGCACGAGGTAGGAAACCATACACAACTTCAAAAGGGCACATCTTAGTAGTAGAATGCAATGAACGATTATAAGCAAATTCAATATGAGGCAAGCATTCCTCCCACATTTTCTTATTATTCTTCAAAACAGCCCTAAGCATAGTAGACAACGTTCTATTGACTACTTCAGTTTGTCCATCAGTTTGGGGGAGACAAGTAGTACTAAAAAGCAGTTTAGTCCCCAACTTAGCCCATAAACATCTCCAAAAGTGGCTAAGAAATTTAGTATCACGATCTGAAACAATAGTATTTGGCACACCATGCAAGCGAATAATTTCACGAAAGAACAAATCAGCAACATTAATAGCATCATCGCTTTTATGACATGGTATAAAGTGTGCCATTTTCGAGAATCTATCCACGACAACAAATATGCTATCCCTCCCCTTCTTTGTTCGAGGTAAACCTAAAACAAAGTCCATAGATATATCCTCCCAAGGAACACTAGGTACAGGCAAAGGCATATATAAACCATGAGGATTGAGGCGTGACTTAGCTTTTTGACATGTAGTGCAGCGAGCAATAAAACGCTCAACATCCCGTCTCATCTTTGGCCAAAAGAAATGTGTAGCAAGTGATAGAGGCGAGGGTGTCCCGATCTTTCGATGAGATGATAACTATCGATTTGGTGGAGACGACTTTGACGATCCGACTACAAACGTGCACGACGTTGCGCCTTAGCAATCGCTAAACCAATCTCCTGAGGTTACTGACGATGCCGGAAGCACGGTCAGCCTGACCACGAAGGTCTATTCCTGCAAGCAATCGAAGAACGAGCAAGAATATGATAAAGCAATCTGAATATTGCAAATATATATGAGGTATTGATAATGGTGGGGATCCGTAAGCGGTCTTGGTCTGGTCGTTGGACACAAACGAAGTACACGAAGTTGCAATGGCTAACTTTTAACTAAACAAATCCCAAGGAAAAGCTACTAGATGGATCTACTTATATAGGAGCAAGGGGTGGCGGCCAAGGAGGTGGGAGGACGTCCCAAGGCAGCCTAAAACTAAATCTAGGTCGTACAAAGCCAATGGGGTGGCGGCCAAGGAAGTGATGTAACACCTTTGGACTTGTAGTTTGACTCGGATTCTGCTGCAGCATCAGATTGTTTCGTCCACAACTCAACGCTCCGGACGAATTTGAAGGTGATTCCAATTGGGTTGGAAAGTGCACGAAATCTAGTTTCCAACAAAAAAAGAATCACCCAATTCGGAGTCCGTATGAAAAACTTGTGTGCGTTTTGAGTCAGGTATGTCTGTGCAGTCCGAATCTGAATCCAGAACGTGAGAGACTTGGACTCTATCTTCTCTTGGGCCAAAAGTGACGTGAGAGAACTTTTTGGACAGCAAATAAACATCTCTTTCTTCCTTATCTTCATATGTGGATTGTACAAATGTCCCATACACCTGCA
The DNA here is from genome assembly GCF_018294505.1 of Triticum aestivum. Lineage (NCBI taxonomy): Eukaryota > Viridiplantae > Streptophyta > Magnoliopsida > Poales > Poaceae > Triticum > Triticum aestivum. The sequence continues at coordinate 109,058 of NW_025228081.1, forward strand.
ATTAGACAAAACACAAAAGTGTGTGAAGTATTTTTGTTCTGGATAACACAAATAGATTATTGAATAGTTTGCACTAGAAATCACCTGACAAATATGCATATATGCAATATTTTTGGTCATATCCAAGGTAGTCATGTCCTCATCATATCTATGGACTTTGTTTTAGGTTTACCTCGAACAAAGAAGGGGAGGGATAGCATATTTGTTGTCATGGATAGATTCTCGAAAATGGCACACTTTATACCATGTCATAAAAGCGATGATGCTGTTAATGTTGCTGATTTGTTCTTTCATGAAATTATTCATTTGCATGGTGTGCCAAATACTATTGTTTCAGATCGTGATATTAAATTTCTTAGCCACTTTTGGAGATGTTTATGGGCTAAGTTGGGGACTAAACTGCTTTTTAGTACTACTTGTCACCCCCAAACTGATGGACAAACTGAAGTAGTCAATAGAACGTTGTCTACTATGCTTAGGGCTGTTTTGAAGAATAATAAGAAAATGTGGGAGGAATGCTTGCCTCATATTGAATTTGCTTATAATCGTTCATTGCATTCTACTACTAAGATGTGCCCTTTTGAAGTTGTGTATGGTTTCCTACCTCATGCACCTATTGATTTGTTGCCTCTTCCATCTTCGGAGAAGGTTAATTTTGATGCTAAACAACGTGCTGAATTGATTTTAAAAATGCATGAGTTAACTAAGGAAAACATTGAGCGCATGAATGCTAAATATAAACTTGCTGGAGATAAGGGTAGAAAACATGTTGTGTTTGCACCTGGAGATCTTGTTTGGTTACATTTGCGTAAGGACAGATTTCCTGATTTGCGCAAATCAAAGTTAATGCCACGTGCTGATGGTCCCTTTAAGGTGTTAGAGAAAATAAATGATAATGCATATAAACTTGAGCTGCCTGCAGATTTTGGGGTTAGTCCCACTTTTAACATTGCAGATTTGAAGCCTTATGTGGGTGAGGAAAATGAACTTCCGTCGAGGACGACTTCATTTCAAGAAGGGGAGGAGGATGAGGACATCAATACAATTGTTACACCCACAGCCCCTGCTGCTATACATACTGGACCAATTACTAGAGCTCGTGCACGCCAACTAAATTACCAGGTACTTTCGTTTCTTGGTAATGATTCTAATGTTCATGAGAATATGATGCTGCCTAAATTGGATACATTTGTTTTGCTTACAAATGAAGGGCCTAGCTTGGAGAAGGATGAACATTGGAGCAAGAACAAGCATGGAGATGATGGCATGCGCAAGGGGAACAAGAACGGAGTTACAAGTGATGATTTCAGGACTTTGAAGCCACCATAATGGGTGCATGAAGCCTTGGACGAAATATACAAGATGCCACTTCATAAATTTCGTCCCGAGGCTATTTTAGGTGCTGCGTCACCTTATTATTGGGCCAGGCCCATGTAATTTCGAAATACATAAGTATAGGCTATTTTTAGAGTCCGTATGTGTGGGGAAACAAGAGATAGGGTTGATTTCGGACCCCTCCACCAAGGGCCACGAAATTCCCCCCTCTTCCTCCATATATACAGCCCTTAGGGCATCGTTTAGACTTTGGGTTTTGTTTAGATTAAAAGTTCGCCATAGCTGCAACTTCGTGTACTTTGTTTGTGTTCAACGACCAGACAAAGGCGTCACAGAACCCCACCTTGATCAGTAAAGCTTTCATCTTATATTCGCAATATCCAGATTGCAATCTTAGTTTCTTGCTTGTTCTTCGTTTGCTCGCAGGAAACAGACCCTCGTGGTCAGGTTGATCGTGCTTCGGCGTGGTCAATAACCTCTCGGAGTTGGTTTAGCGATTGCTAAGGCGCGACGTCCTCGCACGTTCGTAGTCGGATCGTCAAAGTCGACTTCCACCAAAGCGATATCCATCATCTCATCGAAAGACGGGACACCTTTGCCTCTATCACCAAGATTAGAGGTCATATCAAAATGATTAAACATTGGTTCTTTTGCATCAATAGTTAATTCAATGGGTGCACTCAAAATTGTTGGTATTTCAGTTGTTTGATCACATGGCAAAGTCAAATTATCAACGTAGTCCTCTAAAATAGGTGGTGTGATCAAAGTAGTGGGTAGCTCATCAGATGGTGCATTCAAATTGATAAGGCATTCATCATTCTCATGTAGAGATGGAAGATCAGTACCTGTGTCTGATAGAGGCAAAGGTGTCCCGTCTTTCGATGAGATGGTGGATTTCGCTTTGGTGGAAGTCGACTTTGACGATCCGACTACGAACGTGCGAGGACGTCGCGCCTTAGCAATCGCTAAACCAACTCCGAGAGGTTATTGACCACGCCGGAGCACGATCAACCTGACCACGAGGGTCTGTTTCCTGCGAGCAAACGAAGAACAAGCAAGAAACTAAGATTGCAATCTGGATATTGCGAATATAAGATGAAAGCTTTATTGATCAAGGTGGGGTTCTGTGACGCCTTTGTCTGGTCGTTGAACACAAACGAAGTACGCGAAGTTGCAGCTATGGCGAACTTTTAATCTAAACAAAACCCAAAGTCTAAACGATGCCCTAAGGGCTGTATATATGGAGGAAGAGGGGGGAATTTCGTGGCCCTTGGTAGAGGGGTCCGAAATCAACCCTATCTCTTGTTTCCCCACACATACGGACTCTAAAAATAGCCTATACTTATGTATTTCGAAATTACATGGGCCTGGCCCAATAATAAGGTGACGCAGCACCTAAAATAGCCTCGGGACGAAATTTATGAAGTGGCATCTTGTATATTTCGTCCAAGGCTTCATGCACCCATTATGGTGGCTTCAAAGTCCTGAAATCATCACTTGTAACTCCGTTCTTGTTTCCCTTGCGCATGCCATCATCTCCATGCTTGTTCTTGCTCCAATGTTCATCCTTCTCCAAGCTAGGCCCTTCATTTGTAAGCAAAACAAATGTATCCAATTTAGGCAGCATCATATTCTCATGAACATTAGAATCATTACCAAGAAACGAAAGTACCTGGTAATTTAGTTGCCGTGCACGAGCTCTAGTAATTGGTCCAGTATGTATAGCAGCAGGGGCTGTGGGTGTAACAATTGTATTGATGTCCTCATCATCCTCCCCTTCTTGAAATGAAGTCGTCCTCGACGGAAGTTCATCTTCCTCACCCAAATAAGGCTTCAAATCTGCAATGTTAAAAGTGGGACTAACCCCAAAATCTGCAGGCAGCTCAAGTTTATATGCATTATCATTTATTTTCTCTAACACCTTAAAGGGACCATCAGCACGTGGCATTAACTTTGATTTGCGCAAATCTGGAAATCTATCCTTACGCAAATGTAACCAAACAAGATCTCCAGGTGCAAACACAACATGTTTTCTACCCTTATCTCCAGCAAGTTTATATTTAGCATTCATGCGCTCAATGTTTTCCTTAGTTAACTCATGCATTTTTAAAATCAATTCAGCACGTTGTTTAGCATCAAAATTAACCTTCTCCGAAGATGGAAGAGGCAACAAATCAATAGGTGCACGAGGTGGGAAACCATACACAACTTCAAAAGGGCACATCTTAGTAGTAGAATGCAATGAACGATTATAAGCAAATTCAATATGAGGCAAGCATTCCTCCCACATTTTCTTATTATTCTTCAAAACAGCCCTAAGCATAGTAGACAACGTTCTATTGACTACTTCAGTTTGTCCATCAGTTTGGGGGTGACAAGTAGTACTAAAAAGCAGTTTAGTCCCCAACTTAGCCCATAAACATCTCCAAAAGTGGCTAAGAAATTTAGTATCATGATCTGAAACAATAGTATTTGGCACACCATGCAAGCGAATAATTTCACGAAAGAACAAATCAGCAACATTAACAGCATCATCGCTTTTATGACATGGTATAAAGTGTGCCATTTTCGAGAATCTATCCACGACAACAAATATGCTATCCCTCCCCTTCTTTGTTCGAGGTAAACCTAAAACAAAGTCCATAGATATATCCTGATGAGGACATGACTACCTTGGATATGACCAAAAATATTGCATATATGCATATTTGTCAGGTGATTTCTAGTGCAAACTATTCAATAATCTATTTATGTTATCCAGAACAAAAATACTTCACACACTTTTGTGTTTTGTCTAATTGCAGGTGTATGGGACATTTGTACAATCCACATATGATAGAGGCAAAGGTGTCCCGTCTTTCGATGAGATGATGGATATCGCTTTGGTGGAAGTCGACTTTGACGATCCGACTACGAACGTGCGAGGACGTCGCGCCTTAGCAATCGCTAAACCAACTCCGAGAGGTTATTGACCACGCCGGAGCACGATCAACCTGACCACGAGGGTCTGTTTCCTGCGAGCAAACGAAGAACAAGCAAGAAACTGAGATTGCAATCTGGATATTGCGAATATAAGATGAAAGCTTTATTGATCAAGGTGGGGTTCTGTGACGCCTTTGTCTGGTCGTTGAACACAAACGAAGTACGCGAAGTTGCAGCTATGGCGAACTTTTAATCTAAACAAAACCCAAAGTCTAAACGATGCCCTAAGGGCTGTATATATGGAGGAAGAGGGGGGAATTTCGTGGCCCTTGGTGGAGGGGTCCGAAATCAACCCTATCTCTTGTTTCCCCACACATACGGACTCTAAAAATAGCCTATACTTATGTATTTCGAAATTACATGGGCCTGGCCCAATAATAAGGTGACGCAGTGATGAGGACATCAATACAATTGTTACACCCACAGCCCCTGCTGCTATACATACTGGACCAATTACTAGAGCTCGTGCACGCCAACTAAATTACCAGGTACTTTCGTTTCTTGGTAATGATTCTAATGTTCATGAGAATATGATGCTGCCTAAATTGGATACATTTGTTTTGCTTACAAATGAAGGGCCTAGCTTGGAGAAGGATGAACATTGGAGCAAGAACAAGCATGGAGATGATGGCATGCGCAAGGGGAACAAGAACGGAGTTACAAGTGATGATTTCAGGACTTTGAAGCCACCATAATGGGTGCATGAAGCCTTGGACGAATTATACAAGATGCCACTTCATAAATTTCGTCCCGAGGCTATTTTAGGTGCTGCGTCACCTTATTATTGGGCCAGGCCCATGTAATTTCGAAATACATAAGTATAGGCTATTTTTAGAGTCCGTATGTGTGGGGAAACAAGAGATAGGGTTGATTTCGGACCCCTCCACCAAGGGCCACGAAATTCCCCCCTCTTCCTCCATATATACAGCCCTTAGGGCATCGTTTAGACTTTGGGGTTTTGTTTAGATTAAAAGTTCGCCATAGCTGCAACTTCGCGTACTTCGTTTGTGTTCAATGACCAGACAAAGGCGTCACAGAACCCCACCTTGATCAATAAAGCTTTCATCTTATATTCGCAATATCCAGATTGCAATCTCAGTTTCTTGCTTGTTCTTCGTTTGCTCGCAGGAAACAGACCCTCGTGGTCAGGTTGATCGTGCTCCGGCGTGGTCAATAACCTCTCGGAGTTGGTTTAGCGATTGCTAAGGCGCGACGTCCTCGCACGTTCGTAGTCGGATCGTCAAAGTTGACTTCCACCAAAGCGATATCCATCATCTCATCGAAAGACGGGACACCTTTGCCTCTATCACGCTCTATCCAAGCTTTGAGAGTTTTTGACTACAACGGTTGCCGATCACCGCCTGCTGCTGGGTAAGAACTGGTAAGAATTTGAGATTTGCTTGACGGATTTGTGATACACCACCACCACTTCTTAGTAGTCTGTAGGATCATATTCTTGTGTTTTTCTATTGCTGCTAACCATGCCAGGATCACAAGCCGACGAGATTGACTGGGAGAACTTATCGAACAAGGAGCTTCATGATAAGTTTCAGCAAATGATGACTGAACAGGTACAAGATGTGCTGAACAATTTTGAAGAGGCCATGGAGAAGATCACTGGCCTTGAGAAGATGTTCGAAACAAAGCTCGATAACAGATTTAATGAACTGCTTGCGCGTCTTCCACCACCGGCTGCACCTGTCGCACCTCTGCAACAACAACAACTACGCCCCCTTCCGAATCAGTATGGACGAGCACAGCGTGTTCCTATTGCGCCAGGACAAAATTCTGGTGCCGCTGCTACTGCTGTTGGTGCTTCTTTGGCTCCTGCTACTGCTCCTGCTGGTACCCAGGAGGATGATGAGTATGCGGGCGATTATGAGGATGAGGTTGATCAAAATCAGATCTACGAGCAGCCACCAGCACCACCACCAGCAGGTCGACCTCAGGTATATATTCGTAATGGTAGGCCTGCACCACCACCTCAGGTACGAGATGATGTCCATATTCCTAAACTGAAATTGAATATTCCACCATTTGAGGGTAGATATGTTCCTGATATATATCTTACTTGTGAGTTAGAAACTGAACAACGATTTACATGTTTACAATATCCTGAGGAGAGACGAGTTGCTGCTGCTGTTTGTGCTTTCACTAGTTTTGCATGTGTATGGTGGTCTGAACATTGTAGATTATATCCTATTCCAACTACTTGGGCTGCTTTGAAAACTGCTATGCGTACGCGTTGGGTTCCACCATATTATCAACGTGAATTGCTTCAAAAATTGCAGCGTTTAAGACAAGGGAAAAATTCTGTAGAAGAATATTATCAGGAATTACAAACTGGCATGATTAGATGTGGTATTGTTGAGGAGAATGAAGCTATGCTTGCACGTTTTCTGGGTGGATTAAATAGAGAGATTCAGACCATTCTAGACTATAAGGAGTATACTACTATCACTCGTTTATTCCATCTTGCTTGTAAAGCTGAACGTGAAGTGCAGGATCGACAAGCATTGGGGCGAATTAACTTTTCTGCAGGCCAACCTTCATCATGGACACCACGTGCATCTTCTACTTCAACTACACCAGCACCTCCATCCGGTGCCACCTCTAGCCGTGATACAAGAAAATAGGCACAACCACCATTATCTGCCAAGAGCGCACCTGCGGGGCCTGCACAGCGTTCGTCTTCTTCCATGGCATCAACAGGGCACACAAGTGATATTATTTGTCGTCGTTGTAAGGGAGGAGGTCATTATGCGAGGGAATGCAAATCTCCGCGTGTGATGATTGCTACCGCGGATGGTGGATATGAGTCCGCTAGTGACTATGATGAGGAGACATTGGCTCTTATTACACGTGAAGAACATGGTGGAGATGATTCTGATCATGAGACGCAATACATGGCTCCTGAAGACGCTGACAGGTATGAATGTTTAGTTGCTCAACGTGTTTTGAGTGTGCAGGTCACACAAGCTGAGCAAAATCAGAGGCACAATTTGTTCCATACCAAGGGAGTTGTGAAGGAACGTTCTGTGCGTGTCATAATAGACGGAGGGAGCTGCAACAACTTGGCTAGCATGGAGATGGTGGAGAAGCTTTCTCTCACCACAAGACCACATCCACATCCTTACTACATCCAATGGTTTAACAACAGCGGCAAGGTTAAGGTAACACGTACTGTTCATGTGCATTTTAGTATCTCTACATATGCTGATTATGTTGATTGTGATGTGGTACCTATGCAAGCATGTTCCTTATTACTTGGTAGACCATGGCAATTTGATAAAAATTCTGTACACCATGGTAGAAACAATCACTATACTCTTGTTCATAAGGATAAAAATATTACTTTGCTTCCTATGACTCCTGATTCCATTTTGAAAGATGATATTAATAGAGCTAATAAAGCAAAACAGGAGAAGAATAAGAGTGAAAATCAGATTGTGGCAAAAGAATTTGAGCAACAGCCTAATAATAAACCATCTAGTGTTGCTTCTGAAATTAAATTGAAAAGTGCATGTTTATTTGCCACCAAATTTGATATTGATGAGCTAGATTTCAGCAAATCTGTTTGCTATGCTTTTGTGTGCAAAGAGGCATTATTTTCATTTGAGAACGTGCCTTCCTCTTTGCCTCCTGCTGTCACTAACATTTTGCAGGAGTTCGCTGACGTCTTTCCCCAAGACGTGCCACCGGGATTACCGCCTATTCGAGGGATTGAGCATCAGATTGACTTAATTCCTGGTGCTTCACTGCCAAACCGTGCACCATACCGTACCAATCCAGAGGAGACGAAGGAGATTATGTGTCAAGTACAAGAGCTTCTCGACAAAGGTTATATACGCGAATCCCTTAGTCCTTGTGCTGTTCCTATTATTCTAGTGCCGAAAAAGGATGGTACATCACGTATGTGTGTTGATTGTAGAGGCATTAATAATATTACTATTCGTTATCGTCATCCTATTCCTAGGCTAGATGATATGCTTGATGAATTGAGTGGCTCTACAATATTCTCCAAAGTTGATTTGCGTAGTGGCTACCATCAAATTCGTATGAAATTGGGAGATGAATGGAAAACAGCATTTAAAACTAAGTTTGGATTATATGTGTGGTTAGTCATGCCTTTTGGGTTAACTAATGCACCTAGTACTTTCATGAGATTAATGAACGAAGTTTTACGTGCTTTCATTGGACGATTTGTGGTAGTTTACTTTGATGACATATTGATTTATAGCAGATCTTTGGAGGAACATTTGGAACATTTACGTGCTGTTTTTATTGCTCTACGTGATGCACGTTTGTTTGGTAACCTTGGGAAATGCACCTTTTGCACCGACCGAGTATCTTTTCTTGGCTATGTTGTTACTCCACAGGGAATTGAAGTTGATAAAGCCAAGATTGAAGCTATTGAGAGTTGGCCGCAGCCCAAAACGGTCACACAAGTGAGGAGTTTTCTTGGCCTCGCTGGATTCTATAGGCGTTTTGTGAGAGATTTCAGCACCATTGCTGCACCTCTCAATGAGCTTACAAAGAAAGATGTGCCTTTTCTATGGGGTACCGCACAGGAAGAAGCCTTCACGGTATTGAAAGATAAGTTGACACATGCTCCTTTACTCCAACTTCCTGATTTTAATAAGACTTTTGAGCTTGAATGTGATGCTAGTGGAATTGGATTAGGAGGTGTGTTATTACAAGATGGCAAACCTGTTGCATACTTTTCTGAAAAATTGAGTGGGCCTAGTCTGAATTATTCTACTTATGATAAAGAATTATACGCTCTTGTTCGGACTTTAGAAACATGGCAACATTATTTATGGCCCAAAGAATTTGTTATACATTCTGATCATGAATCTTTGAAACATATTAAAAGTCAAGCTAAACTGAATCGTAGACATGCTAAATGGGTTGAATTCATTGAGACTTTCCCTTATGTCATTAAACACAAGAAGGGAAAAGAAAATGTTATTGTTGATGCATTGTCTCGTCGCTATACTATGCTTTCACAACTTGACTTCAAAATATTTGGTTTGGAGACCATCAAAGATCAATATGTGCATGATGCTGATTTTAAAGATGTAATGCAGAATTGTAAAGAAGGAAGAATGTGGAACAAGTTTGTCGTTAACGATGGATTTGTGTTTCGTGCTAACAAGCTATGCATTCCAGCTAGCTCCGTTCGTCTTTTGTTGTTGCAGGAGGCGCATGGAGGAGGATTAATGGGACACTTTGGCGTGAAGAAGATGGAGGACGTGATAGAGGCGGGGTGTCCCGATCTTTCGATGAGATGATAACTATCGATTTGGTGGAGACGACTTTGACGATCCGACTACAATCGTGCACGACGTTGCGCCTTAGCAATCGCTAAACCAACTCTGAGAGGTTATTGACCACGCCGGAGCACAATCAACCTGACCACGAAGGTCTATTCCTGCAAGCAATCGAAGAACAAGCAAGAATATGATAAAAGCAATCTGAATATTGCGAGTATATATGAAGTATTGATAAAGGTGGGGATCCGTAAGCGGTCTTGGTCTGGTCGTTGGACACAAACGAAGTACACGAAGTTGCAATGGCTAACTTTTAACTAAACAAATCCCAAGGAAAAGCTACTAGATGGATCTACTTATATAGGAGCAAGGGGTGGCGGCCAAGGAGGTGGGAGGACGTCCCAAGGCAGCCTAAAACTAAATCTAGGTCGTACAAGGCCAATGGGCCCAAGTGGAGGTGATGTAACACCTTTGGACTTGTAGTTTGACTCGGATTCTGCTGCAGCATCAGATTGTTTCGTCCACAACTCAACGCTCCGGACGAATTTGAAGGTGATTCCAATTGGGTTGGAAAGTGCACGAAATCTAGTTTCCAACAAAAAAAGAATCACCCAATTCGGAGTCCGTATGAAAAACTTGTGTGCGTTTTGAGTCAGGTGTGTCTGTGCAGTCCCAATCTGAATCCAGAACGTGAGAGACTTGGACTCTATCTTCTCTTGGGCCAAAAGTGACGTGAGAGAACTTTTTGGACAGCAAATAAACATTTCTTTCTTCCTTATTTTCATATGTGTATTGTACAAATGTCCCATACACCTGCAATTAGACAAAACACAAAAGTGTGTGAAGTATTTTTGTTCTGGATAACATAAATAGATTATTGAATAGTTTGCACTAGAAATCACCTGACAAATATGCATATATGCAATATTTTTGGTCATATCCAAGGTAGTCATGTCCTCATTAGGACGTACTTGCTACACATTTCTTTTGGCCAAAGATGAGACGGGATGTTGAGCGTTTTATTGCTCGATGCACTACATGTCAAAAAGCTAAGTCACGACTCAATCCTCATGGTTTATATATGCCTTTGCCTGTACCTAGTGTTCCTTGGGAGGATATATCTATGGACTTTGTTTTAGGTTTACCTCGAACAAAGAAGGGGAGGGATAGCATATTTGTTGTCCTGGATAGATTCTCTAAAATGGCACACTTTATACCATGTCATAAAAGCGATGATGCTGTTAATGTTGCTGATTTGTTCTTTCGTGAAATTATTCGCTTGCATGGTGTGCCAAATACTATTGTTTCAGATCGTGATACTAAATTTCTTAGCCACTTTTGGAGATGTTTATGGGCTAAGTTGGGGACTAAACTGCTTTTTAGTTCTACTTGTCACCCCCAAACTGATGGACAAACTGAAGTAGTCAATAGAACGTTGTCTACTATGCTTAGGGCTGTCTTGAAGAATAATAAGAAAATGTGGGAGGAATGCTTGCCTCATATTGAATTTTCTTATAATCGTTCATTGCATTCTACTACTAAGATGTGCCCTTTTGAAGTTGTGTATGGTTTCCTACCTCGTGCACCTATTGATTTGTTGCTTCTTCCATCTTCGGAGAAGGTTAATTTTGATGCTAAACAACGTGCTGAATTGATTTTAAAAATGCATGAGTTAACAAAGGAAAACATTGAGCGTATGAGTGCTAAATATAAACTTGCTGGAGATAAGGGTAGAAAACATGTTGTGTTTGCACCTGGAGATCTTGTTTGGTTACATTTGCGTAAGGATAGATTTCCAGATTTGCGCAAATCAAAGTTAATGCCACGTGCTGATGGTCCCTTTAAGGTGTTAGAGAAAATAAATGATAATGCATATAAACTTGAGCTGCCTGCAGATTTTGGGGTTAGTCCCACTTTTAACATTGCAGATTTGAAGCCTTATTTGGGTGAGGAAGATGAACTTCCGTCGAGGACGACTTCATTTCAAGAAGGGGAGGATGATGAGGACATCAATACAATTGTTACACCCACAGCCCCTGCTGCTATACATACTGGACCAATTACTAGAGCTCGTGCACGCCAACTAAATTACCAGGTACTTTCGTTTCTTGGTAATGATTCTAATGTTCATGAGAATATGATGCTGCCTAAATTGGATACATTTGTTTTGCTTACAAATGAAGGGTCTAGCTTGGAGAAGGATGAACATTGGAGGAAGAACAAGCATGGAGATGATGGCATGCGCAAGGGGAACAAGAACGGAGTTACAAGTGATGATTTCAGGACTTTGAAGCCACCATAATGGGTGCATGAAGCCTTGGACGAAATATACAAGATGCCACTTCATAAATTTCGTCCCGAGGCTATTTTAGGTGCTGCGTCACCTTATTATTGGGCCAGGCCCATGTAATTTCGAAATACATAAGTATAGGCTATTTTTAGAGTCCGTATGTGTGGGGAAACAAGAGATAGGGTTGATTTCGGACCCCTCCACCAAGGGCCACGAAATTCCCCCCTCTTCCTCCATATATACAGCCCTTAGGGCATCGTTTAGACTTTGGGTTTTGTTTAGATTAAAAGTTCGCCATAGCTGCAACTTCGCGTACTTCGTTTGTGTTCAACGACCAGACAAAGGCGTCACAGAACCCCACCTTGATCAATAAAGCTTTTCATCTTATATTCGCAATATCCAGATTGCAATCTCAGTTTCTTGCTTGTTCTTCGTTTGCTCGCAGGAAACAGACCCTCGTGGTCAGGTTGATCATGCTCCGGCGTGGTCAATAACCTCTCGGAGTTGGTTTAGCGATTGCTAAGGCGCGACGTCCTCGCACGTTCGTAGTCGGATCGTCAAAGTCGACTTCCAACAAAGCGATATCCATCATCTCATCGAAAGACGGGACACCTTTGCCTCTATCAAGTGGTATCAGTTTTCAGGTTGCTCGGTGAGAATTTCCAGTTTTCCTAGATTAGATTTATTTTCTTACCTATTGTCCAACGACCAGACCAAGACCGCTTACGGATCCCCACCTTTATCAATACCTCAATACAATTGTTACACCCACAGCCCCTGCTGCTATACATACTGGACCAATTACTAGAGCCCGTGCACGCCAACTAAATTACCAGGTACTTTCGTTTCTTGGTAATGATTCTAATGTTCATGAGAATATGATGCTGCCTAAATTGGATACATTTGTTTTGCTTACAAATGAAGGGCCTAGCTTGGAGAAGGATGAACATTGGAGCAAGAACAAGCATGGAGATGATGGCATGCGCAAGGGGAACAAGAACGGAGTTACAAGTGATGATTTCAGGACTTTGAAGCCACCATAATGGGTGCATGAAGCCTTGGACGAAATATACAAGATGCCACTTCATAAATTTCGTCCCGAGGCTATTTTAGGTGCTGCGTCACCTTATTATTGGGCCAGGCCCATGTAATTTCGAAATACATAAGTATAGGCTATTTTTAGAGGCCGTATGTGTGGGGAAACAAGAGATAGGGTTGATTTCGGACCCCTCCACCAAGGGCCACGAAATTCCCCCCTCTTCCTCCATATATACAGCCCTTAGGGCATCGTTTAGACTTTGGGTTTTGTTTAGATTAAAAGTTCGCCATAGCTGCAACTTCGCGTACTTCGTTTGTGTTCAACGACCAGACAAAGGCGTCACAGAACCCCACCTTGATCAATAAAGCTTTCATCTTATATTCGCAATATCCAGATTGCAATCTCAGTTTCTTGCTTGTTCTTCGTTTGCTCGCAGGAAACAGACCCTCGTGGTCAGGTTGATCGTGCTCCGGCGTGGTCAATAACCTCTCGGAGTTGGTTTAGCGATTGCTAAGGCACGACGTCCTCGCACGTTCGTAGTCGGATCGTCAAAGTCGACTTCCACCAAAGCGATATCCATCATCTCATCGAAAGACGGGACACCTTTGCCTCTATCAATCAATATGTGCATGATGCTGATTTTAAAGATGTAATGCAGAATTGTAAAGAAGGAAGAATGTGGAACAAGTTTGTTGTTAACGATGGATTTGTGTTTCGTGCTAACAAGCTATGCATTCCAGCTAGCTCCGTTCGTCTTTTGTTGTTGCAGGAGGCGCATGGAGGAGGATTAATGGGACACTTTGGCGTGAAGAAGACGGAGGACGTACTTGCTACACATTTCTTTTGGCCAAAGATGAGACGGGATGTTGAGCGTTTTATTGCTCGCTGCACTACATGTCAAAAAGCTAAGTCACGACTCAATCCTCATGGTTTATATATGCCTTTGCCTGTACCTAGTGTTCCTTGGGAGGATATATCTATGGACTTTGTTTTAGGTTTACCTCGAACAAAGAAGGGGAGGGATAGCATATTTGTTGTCGTGGATAGATTCTCGAAAATGGCACACTTTATACCATGTCATAAAAGCGATGATGCTGTTAATGTTGCTAATTTGTTCTTTTGTGAAATTATTCGCTTGCATGGTGTGCCAAATACTATTGTTTCAGATCGTGATACTAAATTTCTTAGCCACTTTTGGAGATGTTTATGGGCTAAGTTGGGGACTAAACTGCTTTTTAGTACTACTTGTCACCCCCAAACTGATGGACAAACTGAAGTAGTCAATAGAACGTTGTCTACTATGCTTAGGGCTGTTTTGAAGAATAATAAGAAAATGTGGGAGGAATGCTTGCCTCATATTGAATTTGCTTATAATCGTTCATTGCATTCTACTACTAAGATGTGCCCTTTTGAAGTTGTGTATGGTTTCCTACCTCGTGCACCTATTGATTTGTTGCTTCTTCCATCTCCGGAGAAGGTTAATTTTGATGCTAAACAACGTGCTGAATTGATTTTAAAAATGCATGAGTTAACTAAGGAAAACATTGAGCGCATGAATGCTAAATATAAACTTGCTGGAGATAAGGGTAGAAAACATGTTGTGTTTGCACCTGGAGATCTTGTTTGGTTACATTTGCGTAAGGATAGATTTCCTGATTTGCGCAAATCAAAGTTAATGCCACGTGCTGATGGTCCCTTTAAGGTGTTAGAGAAAATAAATGATAATGCATATAAACTTGAGCTGCCTGCAGATTTTGGGGTTAGTCCCACTTTTAACATTGCAGATTTGAAGCCTTATTTGGGTGAGGAAGATGAACTTCCGTCGAGGACGACTTCATTTCAAGAAGGGGAGGATGATGAGGACATCAATACAATTGTTACACCCACAGCCCCTGCTGCTATACATACTGGACCAATTACTAGAGCTCGTGCACGCCAACTAAATTACCAGGTACTTTCGTTTCCTGGTAATGATTCTAATGTTCATGAGAATATGATGCTGCCTAAATTGGATACATTTGTTTTGCTTACAAATGAAGGGCCTAGCTTGGAGAAGGATGAACATTGGAGCAAGAACATGCATGGAGATGATGGCATGCGCAAGGGGAACAAGAACGGAGTTACAAGTGATGATTTCAGGACTTTGAAGCCACCATAATGGGTGCATGAAGCCTTGGACGAAATATACAAGATGCCACTTCATAAATTTCGTCCCGAGGCTATTTTAGGTGCTGCGTCACCTTATTATTGGGCCAGGCCCATGTAATTTCGAAATACATAAGTATAGGCTATTTTTAGAGTCCGTATGTGTGGGGAAACAAGAGATAGGGTTGATTTCGGACCCCTCCACCAAGGGCCACGAAATTCCCCCCTCTTCCTCCATATATACAGCCCTTAGGGCATCGTTTAGACTTTGGGGTTTTGTTTAGATTAAAAGTTCGCCATAGCTGCAACTTCGCGTACTTCGTTTGTGTTCAACGACCAGACAAAGGCGTCACAGAACCCCACCTTGATCAATAAAGCTTTCATCTTATATTCGCAATATCCACATTGCAATCTTAGTTTCTTGCTTGTTCTTCGTTTGCTCGCAGGAAACAGACCCTCGTGGTCAGGTTGATCGTGCTCCGGCGTGGTCAATAACCTCTCGGAGTTGGTTTAGCGATTGCTAAGGCGCGACGTCCTCGCACGTTCGTAGTCGGATCGTCAAAGTCGACTTCCACCAAAGCGAAATCCACCATCTCATCGAAAGACGGGACACCTCCGCCTCTATCAGGCGTTTTGTGAGAGATTTCAGCACCATTGCTGCACCTCTCAATGAGCTTACAAAGAAAGATGTGCCTTTTCTTTGGGGTACCGCACAGGAAGAAGCCTTCTCGGTATTGAAAGATAAGTTGACACATGCTCCTTTACTCCAACTTCCTGATTTTAATAAGACTTTTGAGCTCGAATGTGATGCTAGTGGAATTGGATTAGGAGGTGTGTTATTACAAGATGGCAAACCTGTTGCATACTTTTCTAAAAAATTGAGTGGGCCTAGTCTGAATTATTCTACTTATGATAAAGAATTATATGCTCTTGTTCAGACTTTAGAAACATGGCAACATTATTTATGGCCCAAAGAATTTGTTATACATTCTGATCATGAATCTTTGAAACATATTAAAAGTCAAGCTAAACTAAATCGTAGACATGCTAAATGGGTTGAATTCATTGAGACTTTCCCTTATGTCATTAAACACAAGAAGGGAAAAGAAAATGTAATTGCTGATGCATTGTCTCGCCGCTATACTATGCTTTCACAACTTGACTTCAAAATATTTGGTTTGGAGACCATCAAAGATCAATATGTGCATGATGCTGATTTTAAAGATGTAATGCAGAATTGTAAAGAAGGAAGAATGTGGAACAAGTTCGTCGTTAACGATGGATTTGTGTTTCGTGCTAACAAGCTATGCATTCCAGCTAGCTCCGTTCGTCTTTTGTTGTTGCAGGAGGCGCATGGAGGAGGATTAATGGGACACTTTGGTGTGAAGAAGACGGAGGACGTACTTGGTACACATTTCTTTTGGCCAAAGATGAGACGGGATGTTGAGCGTTTTATTGCTCGATGCACTACATGTCAAAAAGCTAAGTGACGACTCAATCCTCATGGTTTATATATGCCTTTGCCTGTACCTAGTGTTCCTTGGGAGGATATATCTATGGACTTTGTTTTAGGTTTACCTCGAACAAAGAAGGGGAGGGATAGCATACTTGTTGTCGTGGATAGATTCTCGAAAATGGCACACTTTATACCATGTCATAAAAGCGATGATGCTGTTAATGTTGCTGATTTGTTCTTTCGTGAAATTATTCGCTTGCATGGTGTGCCAAATACTATTGTTTCAGATCGTGATATTAAATTTCTTAGCCACTTTTGGAGATGTTTATGGGCTAAGTTGGGGACTAAACTGCTTTTTAGTACTACTTGTCACCCCCAAACTGATGGCCAAACTGAAGTAGTCAATAGAACATTGTCTACTATGCTTAGGGCTGTTTTGAAGAGTAATAAGAAAATGTGGGAGGAATGCTTGCCTCATATTGAATTTTCTTATAATCGTTCATTGCATTCTACTACTAAGATGTGCCCTTTTGAAGTTGTGTATGGTTTCCTACCTCGTGCACCTATTGATTTGTTGCCTCTTCCATCTTCGGAGAAGGTTAATTTTGATGCTAAACAACATG
>NW_025228081.1:127977-139985 GCF_018294505.1 Triticum aestivum
CATCATGCACATATTGATCTTTGATGGTCTCCAAACCAAATATTTTGAAGTCAAGTTGTGAAAGCATAGTATAGCGACGAGACAATGCATCCGCAATAACATTTTCTTTTCCCTTCTTGTGTTTAATGACATAAGGGAAAGTCTCAATGAATTCAACCCATTTAGCATGTCTACGATTCAGTTTAGCTTGACTTTTAATATGTTTCAAAGATTCATGATCAGAATGTATAACAAATTCTTTGGGCCATAAATAATGTTGCCATGTTTCTAAAGTCCGAACAAGAGCATATAATTCTTTATCATAAGTAGAATAATTCAGACTAGGCCCACTCAAATTTTCAGAAAAGTATGCAACAGGTTTGCCATCTTGTAATAACACACCGCCTAATCCAATTCCACTAGCATCACATTCAAGCTCAAAAGTCTTATTAAAATCAGGAAGTTGGAGTAAAGGAGCATGTGTCAACTTATCTTTCAATACCGTGAAGGCTTCTTCTTGTGCGGTACCCCAAAGAAAAGGCACATCTTTCTTTGTAAGCTCATTGAGAGGTGCAGCAATGGTGCTGAAATCTCTCACAAAACGCCTATAGAATCCAGCGAGGCCAAGAAAACTCCTCACTTGTGTGACCGTTTTGGGCTGCGGCCAACTCTCGATAGCTTCAATCTTGGCTTTATCAACTTCAATTCCCTGTGGAGTAACAACATAGCCAAGAAAAGATACTCGGTCGGTGCAAAAGGTGCACTTCCCAAGGTTACCAAACAAACATGAATCACGTAGAGCAATAAAAACTGCACGCAAATGTTCCAAATGTTCTTCCAAAGATCTGCTATAAATCAGTATATCATCAAAATAGACTACCACAAATCGTCCAATGAAAGCACGTAAAACTTCGTTCATTAGTCTCATGAAAGTACTAGGCGCATTAGTTAACCCAAAAGGCATGACTAACCACTCATATAATCCAAACTTAGTTTTAAATGCTGTTTTCCATTCATCCCCCAATTTCATACGAATTTGATGGTATCCACTACGCAAATCAACTTTGGAGAATATTGTAGAGCCACTCAATTCATCAAGCATATCATCTAGCCTAGGAATAGGATGACGATAACGAATAGTAATATTATTAATGCCTCTACAATCAACACATATACGCGATGTACCATCCTTTTTCGGCACTAGAATAATAGGAACGGCACAAGGACTAAGGGATTCGCGTATATAACCTTTGTCGAGAAGCTCTTGTACTTGGCGCATAATCTCCTTCGTCTCCTCTGGATTGGTACGGTATGGCGCACGGTTTGGCAGTGAAGCACCGGGAATTAAGTCGATCTGATGCTCAATCCCTCGAATAGGTGGTAATCCCGGTGGCACGTCTTGTGGAAAGACGTCAGCGAACTCCTGCAAAATGTTAGTGACAGCAGGAGGCAAAGAGGAAGGCACGTCCTCGAATGAAAATAATGCCTCTTTGCACACAAAAGCATAGCAAACAGATTTGCTGAAATCTAGCTCATCAATATCAGATTTGGTGGCAAATAAACATGCACTTTTCAATTTAATTTCAGAAGCAACACTAGATGGTTTATTATTAGGCTTCATTTGTTGCTCAAATTCTTTTGCCACAATCTGATTTTCACTCTTATTCTTCTCTTGTTGTGCTTTATTAGCTCTATTAATATCATCTTTCAAAATGGAATCAGGAGTCATAGGAAGCAAAGTAATATTTTTATCCTTATGAACAAGAGTATAGTGATTGTTTCTACCATGGTGTATAGAGTTTTTATCAAATTGCCATGGTCTACCAAGTAATAAGGAACATGCTTGCATAGGTACCACATCACAATCAACATAATCAGCATATGTAGAGATACTAAAATGCACACGAACAGTACGTGTTACCTTAACCTTGCCGCTGTTGTTGAACCATTGGATGTAGTAAGGATGTGGATGTGGTCTTGTGGTGAGAGAAAGCTTCTCCACCATCTCCATGCTAGCCAAGTTGTTGCAGCTCCCTCCGTCTATTATGACGCGCACAGAACGTTCCTTCACAACTCCCTTGGTATGGAACAAATTGTGCCTCTTATTTTGCTCAGCTTGTGTGACCTGCACACTCAAAACACGTTGAGCAACTAAACATTCATACCTGTCAGCGTCTTCAGGAGCCATGTATTGCGTCTCATGATCAGAATCATCTCCACCATGTTCTTCACGTGTAATAAGAGCCAATGTCTCCTCATCATAGTCACTAGCGGACTCATATCCACCATCCGCAGTAGCAATCATCACACGCGGAGATTTGCATTCCCTCGCATAATGACCTCCTCCCTTACAACGACGACAAATAATATCACTTGTGTGCCCTGTTGATGCCATGGAAGAAGAAGAACGCTGTGCAGGCCCCGCAGGTGTGCTCTTGGCAGATAATGGTGGTTGTGCCTGTTTTCTTGTATCACGGCTGGAGGTGGCACCGGATGGAGGTGCTGGTGCAGTTGAAGTAGAAGATGCACGTGGTGTCCATGATGAAGGTCGGCCTGCAGAAAAGTTAGTTCGTGATAGAGGCAAAGGTGTCCCGTCTTTCGATGAGATGGTGGATTTCGCTTTGGTGGAAGTCGACTTTGACGATCCGACTACGAACGTGCGAGGACGTCGCGCCTTAGCAATTGCTAAACCAACTCCGAGAGGTTATTGACCACGCCGGAGCATGATCAACCTGACCACGAGGGTCTGTTTCCTGCGAGCAAACGAAGAACAAGCAAGAAACTAAGATTGCAATCTGGATATTGCGAATATAAGATGAAAGCTTTATTGATCAAGGTGGGGTTCTGTGACGCCTTTGTCTGGTCGTTGAACACAAACGAAGTACGCGAAGTTGCAGCTATGGCGAACTTTTAATCTAAACAAAACCCAACGTCTAAACGATGCCCTAAGGGCTGTATATATGGAGGAAGAGGGGGGGAATTTCGTGGCCCTTGGTGGAGGGGTCCGAAATCAACCCTATCTCTTGTTTCCCCACACATACGGACTCTAAAAATAGCCTATACTTATGTATTTCGAAATTACATGGGCCTGGCCCAATAATAAGGTGACGCAGCACCTAAAATAGCCTCGGGACGAAATTTATGAAGTGGCATCTTGTATATTTCGTCCAAGGCTTCATGCACCCATTATGGTGGCTTCAAAGTCCTGAAATCATCACTTGTAACTCCGTTCTTGTTCCCCTTGCGCATGCCATCATCTCCATGCTTGTTCTTGCTCCAATGTTCATCCTTCTCCAAGCTAGGCCCTTCATTTGTAAGCAAAACAAATGTATCCAATTTAGGCAGCATCATATTCTCATGAACTTTAGAATCATTACCAAGAAATGAAAGTACCTGGTAATTTAGTTGGCGTGCACGAGCTCTAGTAATTGGTCCAGTATGTATAGCAGCAGGGGCTGTGGGTGTAACAATTGTATTGATGTCCTCATCACAGGAGGATGATGAGTATGCGGGGGATTATGAGGATGAGGTTGATCAAAATCAGATCTACGAGCAGCCACCAGCACCACCACCAGCAGGTCGACCTCAGGTATATATTCGTAATGGTAGGCCTGCACCACCACCTCAGGTACGAGATGATGTCCATATTCCTAAACTGAAATTGAATATTCCACCATTTGAGGGTAGATATGTTCCTGATATATATCTTACTTGGGAGTTAGAAACTGAACAACGATTTACATGTTTACAATATCCTGAGGAGAGACGAGTTGCTGCTGCTGTTTGTGCTTTCACTAGTTTTGCATGTGTATGGTGGTCTGAACATTGTAGATTGTATCCTATTCCAACTACTTGGGCCGCTTTGAAAACTGCTATGCGTACGCGTTGGGTTCCACCATATTATCAACGTGAATTGCTTCAAAAATTACAGCGCTTAAGACAAGGAAAAAATTCTGTAGAAGAATATTATCAGGAATTACAAACTGGCATGATTAGATGTGGTATTGTTGAGGAGAATGAAGCTATGCTTGCACGTTTTCTGGGTGGATTAAATAGAGAGATTCAGACCATTCTAGACTATAAGGAGTATACTAATATCACTCGTTTATTCCATCTTGCTTGTAAAGCTGAACGTGAAGTGCAGGATCGACAAGCATTGGGGCGAAGTAACTTTTCTGCAGGCCGACCTTCATCATGGACACCACGTGCATCTTCTACTTCAACTGCACCAGCACCTCCATCCGGTGCCACCTCCAGCCGTGATACAAGAAAACAGGCACAACCACCATTATCTGCCAAGAGCGCACCTGCGGGGCCTGCACAGCGTTCTTCTTCTTCCATGGCCTCAACAGGGCACACAAGTGATATTATTTGTCGTCGTTGTAAGGGAGGAGGTCATTATGCGAGGGAATGCAAATCTCCGCGTGTGATGATTGCTACCGCGGATGGTGGATATGAGTCCGCTAGTGACTATGATGAGGAGACATTGGCTCTTATTACACGTGAAGAACATGGTGGAGATGATTCTGATCATGAGACGCAATACATGGCTCCTGAAGACGCTGACAGGTATGAATGTTTAGTTGCTCAACGTGTTTTGAGTGTGCAGGTCACACAAGCTGAGCAAAATCAGAGGCACAATTTGTTCCATACCAAGGGAGTTGTGAAGGAACGTTCTGTGCGCGTCATAATAGACGGAGGGAGCTGCAACAACTTGGCTAGCATGGAGATGGTGGAGAAGCTTTCTCTCACCACAAGACCACATCCACATCCTTACTACATCCAATGGTTCAACAACAGCGGCAAGGTTAAGGTAACACGTACTGTTCGTGTGCATTTTAGTATCTCTACATATGCTGATTATGTTGATTGTGATGTGGTACCTATGCAAGCATGTTCCTTATTACTTGGTAGACCATGGCAATTTGATAAAAATTCTGTACACCATGGTAGAAACAATCACTATACTCTCTGTTCATAAGGATAAAAATATTACTTTGCTTCCTATGACTCCTGATTCCATTTTGAAAGATGATATTAATAGAGCTAATAAAGCACAACAGGAGAAGAATAAGAGTGAAAATCAGATTGTGGCAAAAGAATTTGAGCAACAAATGAAGCCTAATAATAAACCATCTAGTGTTGCTTCTGAAATTAAATTGAAAAGTGCATGTTTATTTGCCACCAAATCTGATATTGATGAGCTAGATTTCAGCAAATCTGTTTGCTATGCTTTTGTGTGCAAAGAGGCATTATTTTCATTCGAGGACGTGCCTTCCTCTTTGCCTCCTGCTGTCACTAACATTTTGCAGGAGTTCGCTGACGTTTTTCCACAAGACGTGCCACCGGGATTACCGCCTATTCGAGGGATTGAGCATCAGATCGACTTAATTCCCGGTGCTTCACTGCCAAACCGTGCACCATACCATACCAATCCAGAGGAGACGAAGGAGATTATGCGTCAAGTACAAGAGCTTCTCGACAAAGGTTATATACGCGAATCCCTTAGTCCTTGTGCTGTTCCTATTATTCTAGTGCCGAAAAAGGATGGTACATCACGTATGTGTGTTGATTGTAGAGGCATTAATAATATTACTATTCGTTATCGTCATCCTATTCCTAGGCTAGATGATATGCTTGATGAATTGAGTGGCTCTACAGTATTCTCCAAAGTTGATTTGCGTAGTGGCTACCATCAAATTCGTATGAAATTGGGAGATGAATGGAAAACAGCATTTAAAACTAAGTTTGGATTATATGAGTGGTTAGTTGATAGAGGCAAAGGTGTCCCGTCTTTCGATGAGATGGTGGATTTCGCTTTGGTGGAAGTCGACTTTGACGATCCGACTACGAACGTGCGAGGACGTCGCGCCTTAGCAATCGCTAAACCAACTCCGAGAGGTTATTGACCACGCCGGAGCACGATCAACCTGACCACGAAGGTCTGTTTCCTGCGAGCAAACGAAGAACAAGCAAGAAACTAAGATTGCAATCTGGATATTGCGAATATAAGATGAAAGCTTTATTGATCAAGGTGGGGTTCTGTGACGCCTTTGTCTGGTCGTTGAACACAAACGAAGTACGCGAAGTTGCAGCTATGGCGAACTTTTAATCTAAACAAAACCCAAAGTCTAAACGATGCCCTAAGGGCTGTATATATGGAGGAAGAGGGGGGGGGAATTTCGTGGCCCTTGGTGGAGGGGTCCGAAATCAACCCTATCTCTTGTTTCCCCACACATACGGACTCTAAAAATAGCCTATACTTATGTATTTCGAAATTACATGGGCCTGGCCCAATAATAAGGTGACGCAGCACCTAAAATAGCCTCGGGACGAAATTTATGAAGTGGCATCTTGTATATTTCGTCCAAGGCTTCATGCACCCATTATGGCGGCTTCAAAGTCCTGAAATCATCACTTGTAACTCCGTTCTTGTTCCCCTTGCGCATGCCATCATCTCCATGCTTGTTCTTGCTCCAATGTTCATCCTTCTCCAAGCTAGGCCCTTCATTTGTAAGCAAAACAAATGTATCCAATTTAGGCAGCATCATATTCTCATGAACATTAGAATCATTACCAAGAAACGAAAGTACCTGGTAATTTAGTTGGCGTGCACAAGCTCTAGTAATTGGTCCAGTATGTATAGCAGCAGGGGCTGTGGGTGTAACAATTGTATTGATGTCCTCATCACTTGGTATGGAACAAATTGTGCCTCTGATTTTGCTCAGCTTGTGTGACCTGCACACTCAAAACACGTGGAGCAACTAAACATTCATACCTGTCAGCGTCTTCAGGAGCCATGTATTGCGTCTCATGATCAGAATCATCTCCACCATGTTCTTCACGTGTAATAATAGCCAATGTCTCCTCATCATAGTCACTAGCGGACTCATATCCACCATCCGCGGTAGCAATCATCACACGCGGAGATTTGCATTCTCTCGCATAATGACCTCCTCCCTTACAACGACGACAAATAATATCACTTGTGTGCCCTGTTGATGCCCTGGAAGAAGAAGAACTCTGTGCAGGCCCGGCAGGTGCGCTCTTGGCAGATAATGGTGGTTGTTCCTGTTTTCTTGTATCACGGCCGTAGGAGGCACCCTATTGAGGTGCTGGTGCAGTTGAAGTAGAAGATGCACGTGGCGTCCATGAGGAAGGTCGGCCTGCAGAAAAGTTAGTTCGCGCCAATGCTTGTCGATCCTGCACTTCACGTTCAGCTTTACAAGCAAGATGGAATAAACGAGTGATATTAGTATACTCCTTATAGTCTAGAATGGTCTGAATCTCTCTATTTAATCCACCCAGAAAACGTGCAAGCATAGCTTCATTCTCCTCAACAATACCACATCGAATCATGCCAGTTTGTAATTCCTGATAATATTCTTCTACAGAATTTTTTCCTTGTCTTAAACACTGCAATTTTTGAAGCAATTCACGTTGATAATATGGTGGAACCCAACGCGTACGCATAGCAGTTTTCAAAGCAGCCCAAGTAGTTGGAATAGGATATAATCTACAATGTTCAGACCACCATACACATGCAAAACTAGTGAAAGCACAAACAACAGCAGCAACCCGTCTCTCCTCGGGATATTGTAAACATGTAAAACGTTGTTCAGTTTCTAACTCCCAAGTAAGATATATATCAGGAACATATCTACCCTCAAATGGTGGAATATTCAATTTCAGTTTAGGAATATGGACATCATCTCGTACCTGAGGTGGTGGTGCAGGCCTACCATTACGAATATATACCTGAGGTAGACCTGGTGGTGGTGGTGCTGGTGGCTGCACGTAGTTCGGATTTTGATCAACCTCATCCTCATAATCTCCCACATAATCATCATCCTCCTGGGTACCAGCAGCAGTAGTAGCAGGAGCCAAAGAAGCACCAACAGCAGTAGCAGCGGCACCAGAATTTTGTCCTGGCTCAACAGGAACACGCTGTGCTCGTCCATACTGATTCGGAATGGGGCGTAGTTGTTGTTGTTGTAGAGGTGCGACAGGTGCAGCCGGTGGTGGAAGACGCGCAAACAGTTCATTAAATCTGTTATCGAGCTTTGTTTCGAACGTCTTCTCAAGGCCAGTAATCTTCTCCATGGCCTCTTCAAAATTGTTCAGCACATCTTGCACCTGTTCAGTCATCATTTGCTGAAACTTATCATGAAGCTCCTTGTTCGATAAATTCTCCCAGTCAATCTCGTCGGCGTGTGATCCTGGCATGGTTAGCAGCAATAGAAACACACAAGAATATGATCCTACAGACTACTAAGAAGTTGTGGTGGTGTATCACAAACCCGTCAAGCAAACCTCAAATTCTTACCAGTTCTTACCCAGCAGCAGGTGGTGATCGGCAACCGTTGTAGTCAAAACTTCTCAAAGCTTGGATAGAGCGATTACCAGGGAAAGTCAAACGCACGACGTAGATGTATGTGGAGCTGGGAAGGCTTATAATATGGTAGCAAAAAGGGTCAGCAATAATCAATTCAGAGATGCAAAGTTGAATAAACGCTCAACGACGGTACTGTGCTGGTCCTAGGCTAGACCGTGCTAGAGACGCGAGCCTAGAACACTAACAAAATCACGGCGCTGCACGTAAACAAGGGAAAAGCACACTCTCGGTTTTTTTTGCTCTTTTTTTTTGCGCTGCTCTCCTTTTTTTTGCGAAAAATCACTATAATGGCGAGTGTCTCAAAACTCTTCCCAGGTCAAACTGACAGGATGGGCATGAAATTTTTGTGACCAATTTTTTTTTTACTGCCCGGACCCAAAAACTGGAAACGGGTCAAAAAAAACTTTCTATAACGGCGACTGTCTCAATACGCTTAGAAACACCTAAAAATAGGATAGTCAGAAATTTTTTTGTCAAGTGCATTTTCCGAAAATTTTGGGCCTAAACGGAGGGTGGTTTCCGATTTTTTTTTTTGGAAACCAACCTCTTCTACGGACGGCAAAAGATTGCTGGAATCCGAAACCTACTCACACAAGGAAACACGAATCGAAAATTAGATGGATCCCGAAAACAAACCTAATATGCAAGGAACTCGGATTGGTGGTGGATATATGGTGGTGGTATATGGCAGCGGTGGTGGTAGCGGTGGTAGTATATGGATATGGATCGGTGGTGGTATATGGACACGGATTGGTGGTGGTATATGGATATGGATGCGGAGCGGTGGCGGATAAGCGGTGGTGGTAGATGGCAGGGGCGATGATGATGGTGCGGCGGCGGCGTGACAACTTATGACCAGAACTCGGAACTCTAAAAGACTAGACTCTAAGACCAGCAACAAGACACGACGATGCAACCGCAAATTCAACAAAGCAAAACCCTAAAAAGATTATGCAAAGGCTCAGATTGGTTCGGATATGATGAACTAACCCCTAATTTTTTGTGGCTTTTTCGTGGACTGTAGGTATGAAGAACAGACTCGATCTAAACTACGAAAAACTGTAAAATCTCACTGAGCAACCTAGAAATCTGATACCACTTGATAGAGGCAAAGGTGTCCCGTCTTTCGATGAGATGATGGATATCGCTTTGGTGGCAGTCGACTTTGACGATCCGACTACGAACGTGCGCGTCGCGCCTTAGCAATCGCTAAACCAACTCCAAGAGGTTATTGACCACGCCGGAGCACGATCAACCTGACCACGAGGGTCTGTTTCCTGCGAGCAAACGAAGAACAAGCAAGAAACTGAGATTGCAATCTGGATATTGCGAATATAAGATGAAAGCTTTATTGATCAAGGTGGGGTTCTGTGACGCCTTTGTCTGGTCGTTGAACACAAACGAAGTACGCGAAGTTGCAGCTATGCGAACTTTTAATCTAAACAAAACCCAAAGTCTAAACGATGCCCTAAGGGCTGTATATATGGAGGAAGAGGGGGGAATTTCGTGGCCCTTGGTGGAGGGGTCCGAAATCAACCCTATCTCTTGTTTCCCCACACATACGGACTCTAAAAATAGCCTATACTTATGTATTTCGAAATTACATGGGTCTGGCCCAATAATAAGGTGACGCAGCACCTAAAATAGCCTCGGGACGAAATTTATGAAGTGGCATCTTGTATATTTCGTCCAAGGCTTCATGCACCCATTATGGTGGCTTCAAAGTCCTGAAATCATCACGTGTAACTCCGTTCTTGTTCCCCTTGCGCATGCCATCATCTCCATGCTTGTTCTTGCTCCAATGTTCATCCTTCTCCAAGCTAGGCCCTTCATTTGTAAGCAAAACAAATGTATCCAATTTAGGCAGCATCATATTCTCATGAACATTAGAATCATTACCAAGAAACGAAAGTACCTGGTAATTTAGTTGGCGTGCACGAGCTCTAGTAATTGGTCCAGTATGTATAGCAGCAGGGGTTGTGGGTGTAACAATTGTATTGATGTCCTCATCACCGGCTCTACCCAAACAAGACAAACAAGCAACAAGGATACAATCAACCACGTGCAAACTCAAACAACACGATGCAAAGATGATATGCTATGCGGGATGCGATGCGGGATGCAAAATGCAAGATATGACAGGAAATGCATGAACCTGGCCTCAACTTGGAATTCCAAGTGTGCCACTGGAAAGATGAGATGAAATCGCTTGAAAACGATATAAAGATCATCGGAATCGGAGTTACGGTTTGGAAATGGCAAGCGTTTTAAGAATGACGTCGGTTTGCAATTTACAGCAAGTAGGCATCTAAATGCAATGAAATGAACATGCTACAGCCACCAAACATGACAACAAAATACATGGCAGGGATGCACACAAGATGCTTAACAAAAGACTAGCACTGAGCTACGGCCAATTCACCCATTATGAGGTTCAAACAAGCATGGCAAAAACGCAAATGCAAAACAGATTCCAGACTTAGTGGAACTAACACTTGTCTGAAATTTCAGATCACGAAGCCCTCTTCGGAGTAGCAAAACAACATGATACATGACTTGATTAAGACAAGTAAGAACATGGCATGGAGCTACTCAACAAGCTTAACAAAAGTCCCAAAGTGACCTGGGGTCAAAATGGATCACAAAATATACTAACGGGCACACGAAAATAGCAAAAACATAATCAGTTTTCAGACTTAGTGAAAACTGAGACATGCTGAAATATAACTCACGAAGGCATGTAAACGAGCTCGATGCACTCACTACGGTGCAAGTCATGGCAAGGCAAGCATACATACATTAAGAAGGCACAAAATACAAGCTAGACATGGCAAGAACAATGGCATAGCATGCACGGATCAACTACAACAACGCCGGCAAAATCGCAAACGAGTTGACGATCTGCCCAGATTCACAACGAAGCAAAAGTAGAGCTCGATTGACTCAAGCTAGGTTGCTCCATAATTGCAAACAAAGACATGGATGGATAGAGCATAACATGGTTAACAAAACTCCCTTACTGATCATCCTCAAAAGAGGCACGGAGCACTAGGAAACAAGCTGAACATATGGCATCATGAACTAAATAATCCCAGACTTAGTGAAAACAACTAAGTCTCTGAAAACAGATTTACCGGGTGCCTCACTTTGCAAGCTTGCACAAGTCACCACACACATCCTAAAAATGCATGGGTTGCACCTCTGGAAAGAAGACAAAATGCTTAACAAAACATATGAAGGACTCATAGGCATCTCATGCACACAATAATCATGGCAAAAATGACAAAAGTCTAAGATGAACTAGCAGATCTGACAATTAACTCACGAAGCCTTCTTCTAACAGCATTTTGGGCATCAAGATGAACTCAAATGAAAATGATGCAATGGAATGAAATGATGTACTCGTCGAGATGAACATTTTGATATATTATATGCACAAAACGGAGTTACAGATGCGGAGATATCACTAGTCAAAGTATGCTCGAAAAACTAGGGTTCGGAAGTGAAAGTCAACCGAGGTTCAAAATATCTCAGATCCAGATCGGGATCTCGCGGGCACGGACTTCGAGGTTGACTGCGGGGCACTGTTCACGCCGGAGATCGGAAGCCGAGGTCGCCGGAGTTGGGACTTGGG
>NW_025228081.1:140410-194410 GCF_018294505.1 Triticum aestivum
GGGCCCGGTCGGGAAGAAGAGGGCCGGCCCCGGGCTCTCACGGGCCGGTGGCGACGGGCGACGAAGTGGGCACGGAGGCGCCACGTGTCAGGCGGTGAGAGGCTGGGCAAGCGGCGGCGGACGCGTCCGGTCGGATCGAACGTGTCCGGCCGGCGCGGGGATCCTTTTTTTTAGACTAGGGTTTCGGGGAGAGATCCGAGATTTGGAAAGGGGGGGGGTCTATTTATACGCATAAGTGGAGCTAGGAGAGTCCAAATGAGGTGCGGTTTTCGGCCACGCGATCGTGATCGAACGCTCTAGGACATGGAGCAGAGTTTGGTGGGTTTTGGGCCAAATTGGAGGGGTGTTGGGCTGCAACACACACGAGGCCTTTTCGGTCCCTCGGTTAACCGTTGGAGTATCAAACGAAGTCCAAATGACACGAAACTTGACAGGCGGTCTACCGGTAGTAAACCAAGGCCGCATGACAAGTCTCGGTCCAATCCGGAAATGTTTAATCCCCACACACGAAAGAAAGCTAGAAATGACCACCGGAGGAGAACGAAGCGCCGGAATGCAAAACGGACAACGGGGAAAATGCTCGAATGCATGAGACGAATAGGTTAGCAAATGCAATGCACATGATGGAAACGGCAAGAGTTGGAGTACAAATTGGGAAAGTTATATCTGGGGCGTTACAACACTCCACCACTACGAAAAGATCTCGTCCCGAGATCTAGGACTAAAAGAACTCCGGGTACTCAGAACGGAGGTGATCCTCGCGTTCCCAGGTAGCTTCACGGTCGGAATGGTGTGACCACTTGACTTTGAGAAATTTGATTGACTTGTTGCGAGTCTTGCGTTCAGTCTCTTCAGAATAGCAACTGGGTGCTCACGATAGGAGAGATCTTCTTGGAGTACAATGTCCTCGAAGTTGACTGTGCGGTCAGGAGTCTTGAAGCACTTTCGAAGCTGAGAGACATGGAACACGTCATGAACATTTGCAAAGTTTGAAGGAAGCTCGAGTTGATAGGCGAGGTCGCCTCTCTTGCTGACAATTTTGAAAGGTCCCACGTATCTAGGGGCAAGCTTCCCTTTGATACCGAAGCGACGAGTACCTTTCATAGGAGAGACACTGAGGTAAACATGATCTCCGATCTCGAAAGCCAAATCACGATGCTTATTATCATAGTAGCTCTTCTGGCGGGATTGGGCTGCTTTGAGGTTATCACGAATGACTTTGCACATTTCTTCTGCTTCTGTGATTAAGTCATTACCCAAAAGCTGACGTTCACCGGTTTCAGACCAGTTGAGAGGGGTACGACACTTCCTGCCATACAGAATTTCAAAAGGGGCCTTGCCCGAACTTGCTTGAAAACTGTTGTTGTATGAGAATTCAGCATAAGGAAGACAATCCTCCCACTTCATGCCGAAGGAGATTACACAAGCCCTGAGCATATCTTCAAGAATCTGGTTGACACGCTCGACTTGACCGTTTGTTTGAGGATGGAAAACAGTGCTGAAGCGGATGTTAGTGCCCATGGCCTTCTGGAAAGAATCCCAAAACTTGGAGGTAAAGATGCTGCCACGGTCTGAAGAGATCACTTGAGGAATACCGTGCAGAGAGACAATGCGAGAGGTATAGAGTTCCGCCAATTGAGCTGCAGTGATTGACTCTTTGATAGGCAGAAAGTGAGCCACTTTGGTGAGCTTGTCGATGGCAACGAATATAGCATCATTGCCACGCTTGGACTTTGGAAACCCAGTCATGAAGTCCATTTCAATGTGGTCAAACTTCCATTCTGGAATGGCAAGAGGTTGGAGGAGACCAGCTGGCCTTTGGTGTTCTGCCTTCACTCTTCTGCAGACATCACATTCATTCACGAATTGAGCGATCTCGCGCTTCATTCGAGTCCACCAATAAGCTTGCTTGAGGCCCTGATACATCTTTGTGCTCCCAGGGTGGATGGAGAGGAGAGAATTGTGAGCCTCGTTCATGATCACTTTACGGAGGTCCCCTTTGGGTACAACAATTCGATCCTCGAAGAAGAGTGTCCTTGTCATCAAGGCGGTAGCACTTGTACTTGGACTGACTCTTGGTAATCCCAATCTTCACCTTTTTCACCATAGCATCAAGAAGCTGGGTTTGGCGAATCTGGTCTTCTAAGGTAGGAGAGACTTGAAGGTTGGCGAGGAAACCTTGAGGAACAATGATGAGGACATGACTACCTTGGATATGACCAAAAATATTGCATATATGCATATTTGTCAGGTGATTTCTAGTGCAAACTATTCAATAATCTATTTATGTTATCTAGAACAAAAATACTTCACACACTTTTGTGTTTTGTCTAATTGCAGGTGTATGGGACTTTTGTACAATCCACATATGAAGATAAGGAAGAAAGAGATGTTTATTTGCTGTCCAAAAAGTTCTCTCACGTCACTTTTGGCCCAAGAGAAGATAGAGTCCAAGTCTCTCACGTTCTGGATTCAGATTCGGACTGCACAGACATACCTGACTCAAAACGCACACAAGTTTTACATACGGACTCCGAATTGGGTGATTCTTTTTTTGTTGGAAACTAGATTTCGTGCACTTTCCAACCCAATTGGAATCACCTTCAAATTCGTCCGGAGCGTTGAGTTGTGGACGAAACAATCTGATGCTGCAGCAGAATCCGAGTCAAACTACAAGTCCAAAGGTGTTACATCACCTCCACTTGGGCCCATTGGCATTGTACGACCTAGATTTAATTTTAGGCTGCCTTGGGACGTCCTCCCACCTCCTTGGCCGCCACCCCTTGCTCCTATATAAGTAGATCCATCTAGTAGCTTTTCCTGGGGATTTGTTTAGTTAAAAGTTAGCCAACGCAACTTCGTGTACTTCGTTTGTGTCCAACGACCAGACCAAGACCGCTTACGGATCCCCACCATTATCAATACCTCATATATATTTGCAATATTCAGATTGCTTTATCATATTCTTGCTTGTTCTTCGATTGCTTGCAGGAATAGACCTTCGTGGTCAGGCTGACCGTGTTTCCGGCATCGTCAGTAACCTCAGGAGATTGGTTTAGCGATTGCTAAGGCGCAACGTCGTGCACGTTTGTAGTCGGATCGTCAAAGTCGTCTCCACCAAATCGATACTTATCATCTCATCGAAAGATCGGGACACCCTCGCCTCTATCAAGTGGTATCATATTCTTTCCTTTTTTCTCTCTTTTTTTTTCTCTCTCTTTTTTTTCTCCCTCTTTCCAAGACAAACTAGATAAGATGCAGATTGGATCAGGCGAAGATGTGAATGACCTCAACTATGATTATGACAATGAACAGTGCGTAGCACATGGTGGAAATTAATAGATGGGATGGTGGACGGCGGAAGGGATAATGATGCAGTGGCGGCGTGACTAATGTGAACAGAACTCGAAACTATAAAGGAACTAGACACTAAGACCAGCAACTGACACGACGATGCAACCGATAATTCAACTATGCAAGCAATGAATAGAAAATTGCAAAGGTTCAGACTGGCTTGGATAAAGGATGAACAGATCTAACTTTTTTTTGTGGCTTTTTCTTGGACAATAGGTAAGAAAATAAATCTAATCTAAGAAAAACTGGAAATTCTCACCGAGCAACCTGAAAACTGATACCACTTGATAGAGGCGAGGGTGTCCCGATCTTTCGATGAACATAAAAAGGTTAAGGTTGCGGTTGGTTCTTTCACTGGTTATGCTTTGGTTTGGTGGAGTGAATATTGTCGGTTACACCCTGATTATATACCTACTACTTGGGATGATTTGAAACTTGCCATGCGACATACTTTCGTCCCTGCTTATTATACTCGTGACATGATTAAGAAGTTGCAACACTTAAAACAAGGTAGTGAAACTGTAACAAAATATTATGATGATTTACAAACTACCTTGTTGCATTCCTCTTTAGAAGAAAGTGAAGATGATTTTATGGATAGATTTTGGGGAGGATTAAACCGTGATATTCAAGAGATACTAATTCATGAAGAGTGTTATCCTATGGACCATTTGTTTCATCTTGCATGCAAAGCTGAACAGGAAATAAAACGACGTGTTGGCCACGAGGAGAACAAGCGCACGGTGCACATTCCAAGAGTTGATATGATTGTTCCTTCAACTACTAGGCATACTATGACAACCACATCCGTTGTTGTCAGGACTACATCACCTCCACCATGTGACACATCGCCCCCGAGAGTGGCTACATCATCTGAGTTGATCATAAGAGGTAATGACAAAGGTACTGATCTTCCATCTCTACATGAGAATGATGAATGCCTTGTCAATTTGAATGCACCATCTGATGAGCTACCCACTACTTTGATCACACCACCTATTTTAGAGGACTACGTTGATAATTTGACTTTGCCATGTGATCAAACAACTGAAATACCAACAATTTTGAGTGCACCCATTGAATTAACTATTGATGCAAAAGAACCAATGTTTAATCATTTTGATATAACCTGTAATTTTGGTGATGATTCTGTGTTGAATGACTTATTGCATGTTTGCTTATTTAAGCATGTTGTAGCATGTAAATTTGATGCAAGTAAGGTTTATTCACCAATGTTGGGATGGTTTAATGATGAACATTGTCAATCTTTTGAAATGAATAAGAGCTTCACTTATATGTGCAAACTGAGTTGCAATATTTTCATGCCTTCTACTTCTTGTGCTAATTTTTTGGCTTTAGATTTTATGAACTATGCAAGTTACTCATCTATTCATGTGTCATATATGCAAAAATCAAGGGAAGTAAAAATGGATGACATATACATATACAACATGTACACCTTGTCTCTTTTGTTAGCCACATTTCAGATTAAGCAACGCCGAGGACGGCTTTATTTTCAAGAAGGTGAGGATGATGAGGACATGACTACCTTGGATATGACCAAAAATATTGCATATATGCATATTTGTCAGGTGATTTCTAGTGCAAACTATTCAATAATCTATTTATGTTATCCAGAACAAAAATACTTCACACACTTTTGTGTTTTGTCTAATTGCAGGTGTATGGGACATTTGTACAATCCACATATGAAGATAAGGAAGAAAGAGATGTTTATTTGCTGTCCAAAAAGTTCTCTCACGTCACTTTTGGCCCAAGAGAAGATAGAGTCCAAGTCTCTCACGTTCTGGATTCAGATTCGGACTGCACAGACATACCTGACTCAAAACACACACAAGTTTTTCATACGGACTCCGAATTGGGTGATTCTTTTTTTGTTGGAAACTAGATTTCGTGCACTTTCCAACCCAATTGGAATCACCTTCAAATTCGTCCGAAGCGTTGAGTTGTGGACGAAACAATCTGATGCTGCAGCAGAATCCGAGTCAAACTACAAGTCCAAAGGTGTTACATCACCTCCACTTGGGCCCATTGGCCTTGTACGACCTAGATTTAGTTTTAGGCTGCCTTGGGACGTCCTCCCACCTCCTTGGCCGCCACCCCTTGCTCCTATATAAGTAGATCCATCTAGTAGCTTTTCCTTGGGATTTGTTTAGTTAAAAGTTAGCCATTGCAACTTCGTGTACTTCGTTTGTGTCCAACGACCAGACCAAGACCGCTTCCGGATCCCCACCATTATCAATACCTCATATATATTTGCAATATTCAGATTGCTTTATCATATTCTTGCTCGTTCTTCGATTGTTTGCAGGAATAGACCTTCGTGGTCAGGCTGACCGTGTTTCCGGCATCGTCAGTAACCTCAGGAGATTGGTTTAGCGATTGCTAAGGCGCAACGTCGTGCACGTTTGTAGTCGGATCGTCAAAGTCGTCTCCACCAAATCGATACTTATCATCTCATCGAAAGATCGGGACACCCTCGCCTCTATCAAACAACTTGCAGATTAAGTTTGCGGAAAGCTTCACAAAGCTCGGGTTCATAAGGCCTAAGAATCAGACTGTTGCAGTAGGCCTTTCTGCTCAAAGCGTCAGCAATCACATTGGCCTTGCCTGGAGTATACTCAATACTCGGATTATACTCTTGAATCATTTCGACCCATCGAGTTTGCCTGAGGTTGAGATTAGGCTGAGTGAAGATGTACTTGAGACTCTTTGATGAGGACATCAATACCATTGTTACACCCACAACCCCTACTGCTACATATACGGGACCAATTACTAGAGCTCGCGCACGCCAATTAAATTATCAGGTACTTTCGTTTCTTGGTAATGATTCTAATGTTCATGAGAATATGATGCTGCCTAAATTGGATACATTTGTTTTGCTTACAAATGAAGGGCCTAGCTTGGAGAAGGATGAACATTGGAGCAAGAACAAGCATGGAGATGATGCCATGCGCAAGGGGAACAAGAACGGAGTTACAAGTGATGATTTCAGGACTTTGAAGCCACCATAATGGGTGCATGAAGCCTTGGACGAAATATACAAGACGCCACTTCATAAATTTCGTCCCGAGGCTATTATAGGTGCTGCGTCACCTTTTTATTGGGCCAGGCCCATGTAATTTCGAAATACATAGGTATAGGCTATTTTTAGAGTCCGTATGTGTGGGGAAACAAGAGATAGGGTTGATTTCGGACCCCTCCACCAAGGGCCACAAAATTCCCCCTCTCTTCCTCCATATATACAGCCCTTAGAGCACCGTTTAGCCTTTGGGTTTTGTTTAGATTAAAAGTTCGCCATAGCTGCAACTTCGTGTACTTCGTTTGTGTTCAACGACCAGACAAAGGCGTCACAGAACCCCACCTTGATCAATAAAGCTTTCATCTTATATTCGCAATATCCGGCTTGCAATCTTAGTTTCTTGCTTGTTCTTCGTTTGCTCGCAGGAAACAGACCCTCGTGGTCAGGTTGATCGTGCTCCGGCGTGGTCAATAACCTCTCGGAGTTGGTTTAGCGATTGCTAAGGCGCGACGTCCTCGCACGTTCGTAGTCGGATCGTCAAAGTCGACTTCCACCAAAGCGATATCCATCATCTCATCGAAAGACGGGACACCTTTGCCTCTATCAAGTGGTATCAGATTTCCAGGTTGCTCGGTGAGATTTTACAGTTTTTCGTAGTTTAGATCGAGTCTGTTCTTCATACCTATAGTCCACGAAAAAGCCAAAAAAAAAATTAGGGTTAGTTCATCCCATCCGAACCAATCTGAGCCTTGCATAATCTTTTCTGTATTTGCTTTGTTGAATTTGTGGTTGCATCGTCGTGTCCAGTTGCTGGTCTTAGCGTCTAGTCTTTTAGAGTTTCGAGTTCTGTTCACAGGTTGTCACGTCGCCGCTGCCATATATCACCACCGCATCATCATTGTCGCTGTTGCCATATACCACCACCACATATTCACCGTCAATCCGAATCCATATACGCCACCACATATCCGCCGCCATCGCGCCAATCCGAGTTCACCTGCAACATATATCCGCCACCTGTCCGTGTTCCACCAGATTCATCTTCGCCACCAGTCCGAGTTCCACCAGATTCATCTCCGCCACCAGTCCTAGTCCGAGTCCAGTAATTGTTGCATTGTTCTCGATTTCCAGATCACGCGATACTCCGAGTCGTGATAGAGAAGGACTCCCCAACTTCCGAGCCATCCGCAGAAGAAAAATAGTTCCAATTTCAAAAAAAACGTAAGTCTGGAAAATTCTGGCTAGGCAGTTTTTAGACCATTTGTAGACTTTTTCGAAAAAAATTTGTTGCGGAGCAAAAAAAAAAGAGGAAAAAAAAGTGCAAAAAAAAGAGAAAAAAAATTCAGAGTGTGCTCCTCCCTTGTTTACGTGTCGCGCCGTGATTTTGTTGGTGTTCTAGGCTCGTGTCTCTAGCACAGTCTAGCCTAGGACCAGCACAGTATCGTCGTTGAGCGTTTATTCAACTTTGCATCTCTGAATTGATTATTGCTGACCCTTTTTGCTACCATATTATAAGCCTTCCCAGCTCCACATACATCTACGTCGTGCGTTTGACTCTCCCTGGTAATCGCTCTATCCAAGCTTTGAGAGTTTTGACTACAACGGTTGTCGATCACCGCCTGCTGCTGGGTAAGAACTGGTAAGAATTTGAGTTTTTCTTGACGGGTTTGTGACACCCACCACCACCACTTGTTCGTAGTCTGTAGGATCATATTCTTGTGTGTTTCTATTGCTGCTAACCATGCCAGGATCACAAGCCGACGAGATTGACTGGGAGAATTTATCGAACAAGGAGCTTCATGATAAGTTTCAGCAAATTGATAGAGGCGAGGGTGTCCCAATCTTTCGATGAGATGATAACTATCGATTTGGTGGAGACGACTTTGACGATCCGACTACAAACGTGCACGACATTGCGCCTTAGCAATCGCTAAACCAACTCCGAGAGGTTATTGACCACGCCAGAGCACAATCAACCTGACCACGAAGGTCTATTCCTGCAAGCAATCGAAGAACAAGCAAGAATATGATAAAGCAATCTGAATATTGCGAATATAGATGAAGTATTGATAAAGGTGGGGATCCGTAAACGGTCTTGGTCTGGTCGTTGGACACAAACAAAGTACACGAAGTTGCAATGGCTAACTTTTAACTAAACAAATCCCAAGGAAAAAGCTACTAGATGGATCTACTTATATAGGAGCAAGGGGTGGTGGCCAAGGAGGTGGGAGAACGTCCCAAGGCAGCCTAAAACCAACCCTAGGTCATACAACGCTCATGGGCCCAAGTGGAGGTGACGTAACACCTTTGGACTTGTAGTTTGACTCGGATTCTGCTGCAGCATCAGATTGTTTCGTCCACAACTCAACGCCCCGGACGAATTTGAAGGTGATTCCAATTGGGTTGGAAAGTGCACGAAATCTAGTTTCCAACAAAAAAAGAATCACCCAATTCGGAGTCCGTATGAAAAACTTGTGTGCGTTTTGAGTCAGTTATGTCTGTGCAGTCCGAATCTGAATCCAGAACGTGAGAGACTTGGACTCTATCTTCTCTTGGGCCAAAAGTGACGTGAGAGAACTTTCTGGACAGCAAATAAACATCTCTTTCTTCCTTATCTTCATATGTGGATTGTACAAATGTCCCATACACCTGCAATTAGACAAAACACAAAAGTGTGTGAAGTATTTTTGTTCTGGATAACATAAATAGATTATTGAATAGTTTGCACTAGAAATCACCTGACAAATATGCATATATGCAATATTTTTGGTCATATCCAAGGTAGTCATGTCCTCATCATCCTCCCCTTCTTGAAAATAACGCCGTCCTCGGCATTGCTTAATCTGAAATGTGGCTAACAAAAGAGACAAGGTGTACATGTTGTATATGTATATGTCATCCATTTTTACTTCCCTTGATTTTTGCATATATGACACATGAATAGATGAGTAACTTGCATAGTTCATAAAATCTAAAGCCGAAAAATTAGCACAAGAAGTAGAAGGCATGAAAATATTGCAACTCAGTTTGCACATATAAGTGAAGCTCTTATTCATTTCAAAAGATTGACAATGTTCATCATTAAACCATCCCAACATTGGTGAATAAACCTTACTTGCATCAAATTTACATGCTACAACATGCTTAAATAAGCAAACATGCAATAAGTCATTCAACACAGAATCATCACCAAGATTAGAGGTCATATCAAAATGATTAAACATTGGTTCTTTTGCATCAATAGTTAATTCAATGGGTGCACTCAAAATTGTTGGTATTTCAGTTGTTTGATCACATGGCAAAGTCAAATTATCAACGTAGTCCTCTAAAATAGGTGGTGTGATCAAAGTAGTGGGTAGCTCATCAGATGGTGCATTCAAATTGACAAGGCATTCATCATTCTCATGTAGAGATGGAAGATCAGTACCTTTGTCATTACCTCTTATGATCAACTCAGATGATGTAGCCACTCTCGGGGGCGGTGTGTCACATGGCGTAGGTGATGAAATAAAGCCGTCCTCGGCGTTGCTTAATCTGAAATGTGGCTAACAAAAGAGACAGGGTCTACATGTTGTATATGTATATGTCATCCATTTTTACTTCCCTTGATTTTTGCATATATGACACATGAATAGATGAGTAACTTGCATAGTTCATAAAATCTAAAGCCAAAAAATTAGCACAAGAAGTAGAAGGCATGAAAATATTGCAACTCAGTTTGCACATATAAGTGAAGCTCTTATTCATTTCAAAAGATTGACAATGTTCATCATTAAACCATCCCAACATTGGTGAATAAACCTTACTTGCATCAAATTTACATGCTACAACATGCTTAAATAAGCAAACATGCAATAAGTCATTTAACACAGAATCATCACCAAGATTAGAGGTCATATCAAAATGATTAAACATTGGTTCTTTTGCATTAATAGTTAATTCAATGGGTGCACTCAAAATTGTTGGTATTTCAGTTGTTTGATCACATGGCAAAGTCAAATTATCAACGTAGTCCTCTAAAATAGGTGGTGTGATCAAAGTAGTGGGTAGCTCATCAGATGGTGCATTCAAATTGACAAGGCATTCATCATTCTCATGTAGAGATGGAAGATCAGTACCTTTGTCATTACCTCTTATG
Source organism: Triticum aestivum (assembly GCF_018294505.1). Classification (NCBI taxonomy): domain Eukaryota; kingdom Viridiplantae; phylum Streptophyta; class Magnoliopsida; order Poales; family Poaceae; genus Triticum; species Triticum aestivum. The sequence goes on from NW_025228081.1 coordinate 150,949, forward strand.
ATCAACTCAGATGATGTAGCCACTCTCGGGGGCGATGTGTCACATGGTGGAGGTGATGTAGTCCTGACAACAACGGATGTGGTTGTCATAGTATGCCTAGTAGTTGAAGGAACAATCATATCAACTCTTGGAATGTGCACCGTGCGCTTGTTCTCCTCGTGGCTAACATGTCGTTTTATTTCCTGTTCAGCTTTGCAAGCAAGATGAAACAAATGGTCCATAGGATAACACTCTTCATGAATTAGTATCTCTTGAATATCACGGTTTAATCCTCCCCAAAATCTATCCATAAAATCATCTTCACTTTCTTCTAAAGAGGAATGCAACAAGGTAGTTTGTAAATCATCATAATATTTTGTTACAGTTTCACTACCTTGTTTTAAGTGTTGCAACTTCTTAATCATGTCACGAGTATAATAAGCAGGGACAAAAGTATGTCGCATGGCAAGTTTCAAATCATCCCAAGTAGTAGGTATATAATCAAGGTGTAACCGACAATATTCACTCCACCAAACCAAAGCATAACCAGTGAAAGAACCAACCGCAACCTTAACCTTTTTATGTTCATCGAAATTATGGGAAGCAAATATATTTTTTATGTCGAACTCCCATTCAATATATAAAGCAGGTTTAAAACGGCCATTAAATGGTGGTATAGATACATTAACCTGATCATGTGCATTTGGATGTTTGTGCACCTCTCGTGACGGTTGTGGTATTTGCAAAGGTGGTGGCACGTCTCCCGCGATCGACAAAGCCCATGAATTGACTCTGGATCCTGTCATGATTAGTAGAACAAGAAACAAAACCCAAAAATAATGTTCCTATAACTACTAGGATGTGGTGGTAAAACGCTCACAGTAAAGCAAATATCAATGTCTTACAAGTTCTTACCATGCAGCAGGCGGTGATCGGCAACCAGCGGCGTCAAGTAACTCCGAATATTGAGTAAAGCGATTGCCAGGGGAGCGTACGTATACACGGTGTAGAAATATGTGGAGCTGGGTTGGCTATATATGGTAGCAAAAGATTAGCAATAATCAATTCAAAGATGCAATGTTGAATAAACGCTCAACGACGGTACTGTGCTGGTCCTAGGCTAGACCGGACTAGAGACGCGAGCCTAGAACACTAATAAGGTCACGGCGTAGCACAACTAGCATCAATGAAGGATACTAAGTAGCTCTTGACAGCAAGATATAAGTGAAGATCACAACGGCAGTGAAGATAATGATGAAAAACAACTGCCAAGCAGGATATACAACAACTCTCTCTCCAACTTTCCTCTTGAAAAGTTTGAGACAATTTTCTGATAAATTCTTTCAAAGAATGCTACTAACTCAAGCTTTCCAATGCAAAAAGAATCACTCAATTCCGAGTTGATATGAGGAGTCAAAGAATTCTAAAACTGACCTGAAAAATTGGAACAAGCTGTGTTCACGAACTTCGGAGGGCAAAAAGACCTATTTAGAAGCGGATTTTGAGGTGTTAAATATTGAACCAGCTTCTGCAACTATTTAGATGCGGCTTGTCACTATCTTCAATTTGAGTACTCACGGAGCCAAAACGGAGTTCGTATGAGGAAGATACACCTGTTTTACTGAACAGTGCGCAAAACAGATTCCAATCCAAATTCAGGTACGAGATTGATTCTAGATAGATCCGATTTTTTTTTTCTTTCTTTTTTTTCTCACGCTTTTTTTTCTTTTTCTTCTCCCTCTTTTTCTTTTTTTGCTTTCCTTTTTTCTCTCTTTTTTTCTTTATCTTCTTTTTCTCCCTCTTTCCAAGACAAACTAGATAAGATGAAGATTCGATCTGGCGAAGATGTGAGTGACCTCAACTATGATTATGACAATAAACAGTGCGTAGCACGTGGTGGAAATTGGTGGATGGGATGGTGGACAGCGGATGGGATAATGATGCAGCGGCTGCGTGACTAATGTGAACAGAACTCGAAACTCTAAAGGAACTAGACACTAAGACCAGCAACACGACACGGCGATGCAACCGATAATTCAATAATGCAAACAATGAAAAGAAAATTGCAAAGGCTCAGTCTGGCTAGGACAAAGGATGAATAGATCTAACTTTTGTTTTGTGGCTTTTTCTTGGACAATAGGTAAGAAAATAAATCTAATCTAGGAAAAACTGGAAATTCTCACCGAGCAACCTGAAAACTGATACCACTTGATAGAGGCGAGGGTGTCCCAATCTTTCGATGAGATGATAACTATCGATTTGGTGGAGACGACTTTGACGATCCGACTACAAACGTGCACGACGTTGCGCCTTAGCAATCGCTAAACCAACTCCGAGAGGTTATTGACCACGCCAGAGCACAATCAACCTGACCACGAAGGTCTATTCCTGCAAGCAATCGAAGAACAAGCAAGAATATGATAAAGCAATCTGAATATTGCGAATATAGATGAAGTATTGATAAAGGTGGGGATCCGTAAACGGTCTTGGTCTGGTCGTTGGACACAAACAAAGTACACGAAGTTGCAATGGCTAACTTTTAACTAAACAAATCCCAAGGAAAAAGCTACTAGATGGATCTACTTATATAGGAGCAAGGGGTGGTGGCCAAGGAGGTGGGAGAACGTCCCAAGGCAGCCTAAAACCAACCCTAGGTCGTACAACGCTCATGGGCCCAAGTGGAGGTGACGTAACACCTTTGGACTTATAGTTTGACTCGGATTCTGCTGCAGCATCAGATTGTTTCGTCCACAACTCAACGCTCCGGACGAATTTGAAGGTGATTCCAATTGGGTTGGAAAGTGCACGAAATCTAGTTTCCAACAAAAAAAGAATCACCCAATTCGGAGTCCGCATGAAAAACTTGTGTGCGTTTTGAGTCAGGTATGTCTGTGCAGTCCGAATCTGAATCCAGAACGTGAGAGACTTGGACTCTATCTTCTCTTGGGCCAAAAATGACGTGAGAGAACTTTCTGGACAGCAAATAAACATCTCTTTCTTCCTTATCTTCATATGTGGATTGTACAAATGTCCCATACACCTGCAATTAGACAAAACACAAAAGTGTGTGAAGTATTTTTGTTCTGGATAACATAAATAGATTATTGAATAGTTTGCACTAGAAATCACCTGACAAATATGCATATATGCAATATTTTTGGTCATATCCAAGGTAGTCATGTCCTCATCACAAATGATGACTGAACAGGTGCAAGATGTGCTGAACAATTTTGAAGAGGCCATGGAGAAGATCACTGGCCTTGAGAAGACGTTCGAATCAAAGCTCGATAACAAGTTTAATGAATTGCTCGCGCGTCTTCCACCACCACCACCCGCTGCACCTAACGCACCTCTCCAACAACAACAACAACGACTACCTCCACGTCGCGAAACAGACCTCCGCCGAGCAAGCCGTGTTCCTCTTGCGTTTGGCCAAACTGTTGGTGCTGCTGTTGATACTTCTGTGGCTCCTGCTGCTGAAGCGGAGGAGGATGATTATGTGGGAGATTATGAGGATGAGGTTGATCAAAATCAGCACTACGTGCAGCCACCTGTACCACCACCAGCAGGTCGACCTCAGGTATATATTCGTAATGGTAGGCCTGCACCACCACCTCAGGTACGAGATGATGTCCATATTCCTAAACTAAAATTGAATATTCCACCATTTGAGGGTAGATATGTTCCTGATATATATCTTACTTGGGAATTAGAAACTGAACAACGATTTACATGTTTACAATATCCTGAGGAGAGACAAGTTGCTGCTGCTGTTTGTGCTTTCACTAGTTTTGCATGTGTATGGCGGTCTGAACATTGTAGATTATATCCTATTCCAACTACTTGGGCTGCTTTGAAAACTGCTATGCGTACGCGTTGGGTTCCACCATATTATCAACGTGAATTGCTTCAAAAATTGCAGCATGTAAGACAAGGGAAAAATTCTGTAGAAGAATATTATCAGGAATTACAAACTGGCATGATTAGATATGGTATTGTTGAGGAGAATGAAGCTATGCTTGCACGTTTTCTGGGTGGATTAAATAGAGAGATTCAGACCATTCTAGACTATAAGGAGTATACTAATATCACTCGTTTATTCCATCTTGCTTGTAAAGCTGAACGTGAAGTGCAGGATCGACAAGCATTGGGGTGAACTAACTTTTCTGCAGGCCGACCTTCATCATGGACACCACATGCATCTTCTACTTCAACTGCACCAGCAACTCCATCCGGTGCCACCTCCAGCCGTGATACAAGAAAACAGGCACAACCACCATTATCTGCCAAGAGCGCACCTGCAGGGCCTGCACAGCGTTCTTCTTCTTCCATGGCATCAACAGGGCACACAAGTGATATTATTTGTCGTCGTTGTAAGGGAGGAGGTCATTATGCGGGAGAATGCAAATCTCCGCGTGTGATGATTGCTACCGCGGATGGTGGATATGAGTCTGCTAGTGACTATGATGAGGAGACTTTGGCTCTTATTACACGTGAAGAACATGGTGGAGATGATTCTGATCATGAGACGCAATACATGGCTCCTGAAGACGCTGACAGGTATGAATGTTTAGTTGCTCAACGTGTTTTGAGTGTGCAGATCACACAAGCTGAGCAAAATCAGAGGCACAATTTGTTCCATACCAAGGGAGTTGTGAAGGAACGTTCTGTGCGCGTCATCATAGACGGAGGGAGCTGCAACAACTTGGCTAGCATGGAGATGGTGGAGAAGCTTTCTCTCACCACAAGACCACATCCACATCCTTACTACATCCAATGGTTCAACAACGGCGGCAAGGTTAAGGTAACACGTATTGTTCGTGTGCATTTTAGTATCTCTACATATGCTGATTATGTTGATTGTGATGTGGTACCTATGCAAGCATGTTCCTTATTACTTGGTAGACCATGGCAATTTGATAAAAATTCTGTACACCATGGTAGAAACAATCACTATACTCTTGTTCATAAGGATAAAAATATTACTTTGCTTCCTATGACTCCTGATTCCATTTTGAAAGATGATATTAATAGAGCTAATAAAGCAAAACAGGAGACGAATAAGAGTGAAAATCAGATTGTGGCAAAAGAATTTGAGCAACAAATGAAGCCTAATAATAAACCATCTAGTGTTGCTTCTGAAATTAAATTGAAAGTGCATGTTTATTTGCCACCAAATCTGATATTGATGAGCTAGATTTTAGCAAATCTGTTTGCTATGCTTTTGTGTGCAAAGAGGCATTATTTTCATTCGAGGACGTGCCTTCCTCTTTGCCTCCTGCTGTCACTAACATTTTGCAGGAGTTCACTGACGTCTTTCCAGAAGACGTGCCACCAGGATTACCACCTATTCGAGGGATTGAGCATCAGATTCACTTAATTCCCGCTGCTTCACTGCCAAACCGTACACCATACCGTACCAATCCAGAGGAGACGAAGGAGATTATGCGTCAAGTACAAGAGCTTCTCGACAAAGGTTATATACGCGAATCCCTTAGTCCTTGTGCTGTTCCTATTATTCTAGTGCCGAAAAAGGATGGTACATCACGTATGTGTGTTGATTGTAGAGGCATTAATAATATTACTATTCGTTATCGTCATCCTATTCCTAGGCTAGATGATATGCTTGATGAATTGAGTGGCTCTACAATATTCTCCAAAGTTGATTTGCGTAGTGGATACCATCAAATTCGTATGAAATTGGGAGATAAATGGAAAACAGCATTCAAAACTAAGTTTGGATTATATGAGTGGTTAGTCATGCCTTTTGGGTTAACTAATGCACCTAGTACTTTCATGAGATTAATGAACGAAGTTTTACGTGCTTTCATTGGACGATTTGTGGTAGTTTACTTTGATGACATATTGATTTATAGCAGATCTTTGGAAGAACATTTGGAACATTTACGTGCTGTTTTTATTGCTCTACGTGATGCACGTTTGTTTGGTAACCTTGGGAAGTGCACCTTTTGCACCGACCGAGTATCTTTTCTTGGCTATGTTGTTACTCCACAGGGAATTGAAGTTGATAAAGCCAAGATTGAAGCTATTGAGAGTTGGCCGCAGCCCAAAACGGTCACACAAGTGATAGAGGCAAAGGTGTCCCGTCTTTCGATGAGATGGTGGATTTCGCTTTGGTGGAAGTCGACTTTGACGATCCGACTACGAACGTGCGAGGACGTCGCGCCTTAGCAATCGCTAAACCAACTCCGAGAGGTTATTGACCACGCCGGAGCACGATCAACCTGACCACGAGGGTCTGTTTCCTGCGAGCAAACGAAGAACAAGCAAGAAACTAAGATTGCAATCTGGATATTGCGAATATAAGATGAAAGCTTTATTGATCAAGGTGGGGTTCTGTGACGCCTTTGTCTGGTCGTTGAACACAAACGAAGTACGCGAAGTTGCAGCTATGGCGAACTTTTAATCTAAACAAAACCCAAAGTCTAAACGATGCCCTAAGGGCTGTATATATGGAGGAAGAGGGGGGAATTTCGTGGCCCTTGGTGGAGGGGTCCGAAATCAACCCTATCTCTTGTTTCCCCACACATACGGACTCTAAAAATAGCATATACTTATGTATTTCGAAATTACATGGGCCTGGCCCAATAATAAGGTGACGCAGCACCTAAAATAGCCTCGGGACGAAATTTATGAAGTGGCATCTTGTATATTTCGTCCAAGGTTTCCTGCACCCATTATGGTGGCTTCAAAGTCCTGAAATCATCACTTGTAACTCCGTTCTTGTTCCCCTTGCGCATGCCATCATCTCCATGCTTGTTCTTGCTCCAATGTTCATCCTTCTCCAAGCTAGGCCCTTCATTTGTAAGCAAAACAAATGTATCCAATTCAGGCAGCATCATATTCTCATGAACATTAGAATCATTACCAAGAAACGAAAGTACCTGGTAATTTAGTTGGCGTGCGCGAGCTCTAGTAATTGGTCCAGTATGTATAGCAGCAGGGCCTGTGGGTGTAACAATGGTATTGATGTCCTCATCATCCTCCCCTTCTTGAAATGAAGTCGTCCTCGACGGAAACTCATCTTCCTCACCCAAATAAGGCTTCAAATCTGCAATGTTAAAAGTGGGACTAACCCCAAAATCTGCAGGCAGCTCAAGTTTATATGCATTATCATTTATTTTCTCTAACACCTTAAAGGGACCATCAGCACGTGGCATTAGCTTTGATTTGCGCAAATCAGGAAATCTATCCTTACGCAAATGTAACCAAACAAGATCTCCAGGTGCAAACACAACATGTTTTCTACCCTTATCTCCAGCAAGTTTATATTTAGCATTCATACGCTCAATGTTTTTCTTAGTTAACTCATGCATTTTTAAAATCAATTCAGCACGTTGTTTAGCATCAAAATTAACCTTCTCCGAAGATGGAAGAGGCAACAAATCAATAGGTGCACGAGGTAGGAAACCATACACAACTTCAAAAGGGCACATCTTAGTAGTAGAATGCAATGAACGATTATAAGCAAATTCAATATGAGGCAAGCATTCCTCCCACATTTTCTTATTACTCTTCAAAACAGCCCTAAGCATAGTAGACAATGTTCTATTGACTACTTCAGTTTGTCCATCAGTTTGGGGGTGACAAGTAGTACTAAAAAGCAGTTTAGTCCCCAACTTAGCCCATAAACATCTCCAAAAGTGGCTATGAAATTTAGTATCACGATCTGAAACAATAGTATTTGGCACACCATGCAAGCGAATAATTTCACGAAAGAACAAATCAGCAACATTAACAGCATCATCGCTTTTATGACATGGTATAAAGTGTGCCATTTTCGAGAATCTATCCACGACAACAAATATGCTATCCCTCCCCTTCTTTGTTCGAGGTAAACCTAAAACAAAGTCCATAGATATATCCTCCCAAGGAACACTAGGTACAGGCAAAGGCATATATAAACCATGAGGATTGAGTCGTGACTTAGCTTTTTGACATGTAGTGCATCGAGCAATAAAACGCTCAACATCCCGTCTCATCTTTGGCCAAAAGAAATGTGTAGCAAGTACGTCCTCCGTCTTCTTCACGCCAAAGTGTCCCATTAATCCTCCTCCATGCGCCTCCTGCAACAACAAAAGACGAACGGAGCTAGCTGGAATGCATAGCTTGTTAGCACGAAACACAAATCCATCGTTAACGACAAACTTGTTCCACATTCTTCCTTCTTTACAATGTATAGCGACGAGACAATGCATCAGCAATAACATTTTCTTTTCCCTTCTTGTGTTTAATGACATAAGGGAAAGTCTCAATGAATTCAACCCATTTAGCATGTCTACGATTCAGTTTAGCTTGACTTTTAATATGTTTCAAAGATTCATGATCAGAATGTATAACAAATTCTTTGGGCCATAAATAATGTTGCCATGTTTCTAAAGTCCGAACAAGAGCATATAATTCTTTATCATAAGTAGAATAATTCAGACTAGGCCCACTCAATTTTTCAGAAAAGTATGCAACAGGTTTGCCATCTTGTAATAACACACCTCCTAATCCAATTCCACTAGCATCACATTCAAGCTCAAAAGTCTTATTAAAATCAGGAAGTTGGAGTAAAGGAGCATGTGTCAACTTATCTTTCAATACCGTGAAGGCTTCTTCCTGTGCAGTACCCCAAACAAAAGGCACATCCTTCTTTGTAAGCTCGTTGAGAGGTGCAGCAATGGTGCTAAAATCTCTCACAAAACGCCTATAGAAACCAGCGAGTCCAAGAAAACTCCGCACTTGTGTGACCGTTTTGGGCTGCGGCCAACTCTCAATAGCTTCAATCTTGGCTTTATCAACTTCAATTCCCTGTGGAGTAACAACATAGCCAAGAAAAGATACTCGGTCGGTGCAAAAGGTGCACTTCCCAAGGTTACCAAACAAACGTGCATCACGTAGAGCAATAAAAACAGCACGTAAATGTTCCAAATGTTCTTCCAAAGATTTGCTATAAATCAGTATATCATCAAAATAGACCACCACAAATCGTCCAATGAAAGCACGTAAAACTTCGTTCATTAGTCTCATGAAAGTACTAGGTGCATTAGTTAACCCAAAAGGCATGACTAACCACTCATATAAACCAAACTTAGTTTTAAATGCAGTTTTCCATTCATCTCCCAATTTCATACGAATTTGATGGTATCCACTACGCAAATTGAGTGGGCCTAGTCTGAATTATTCTACTTATGATAAAGAACTATATGCTCTTGTTCGGACTTTAGAAACATGGCAACATTATTTATGGCCCAAAGAATTTGTTATACATTCTGATCATGAATCTTTGAAACATATTAAAAGTCAAGCTAAACTGAATCGTAGACATGCTAAATGGGTTGAATTCATTGAAACTTTCCCTTATGTCATTAAACACAAGAAGGGTAAAGAAAATGTTATTGCTGATGCATTGTCTCGTCGCTATACTATGCTTTCACAACTTGACTTCAAAATATTTGGTTTGGAGACCATCAAAGATCAATATGTGCATGATGCTGATTTTAAAGATGTATTGCAGAATTGTAAAGAAGGAAGAACCTGGAACAAGTTTGTCGTTAATGATGGATTTGTGTTCCGTGCTAACAAGCTATGCATTCCAGCTAGCTCTCTTCGTATTTTGTTGTTGCAGGAGGCGCATGGAGGAGGATTAATGGGACACTTTGGCGTGAAGAAGACGGAGGACGTACTTGCTACACATTTCTTTTGGCCAAAGATGAGACGGGATGTTGAGCGTTTTGTTGCTCGCTGCACTAAATGTCAAAAAGCTAAGTCACGACTCAATCCTCATGGTTTATATATGCCTTTGCCTGTACCTAGTGTTCCTTGGGAGGATATATCTATGGACTTTGTTTTAGGTTTACCTCGAACAAAGAAGGGGAGGGATAGCATATTTGTTGTCGTGGATAGATTCTCGAAAATGGCGCACTTTATACCATGTCATAAAAGCGATGATGCTGTTAATGTTGCTGATTTGTTCTTTCGTGAAATTATTCGCTTGCATGGTGTGCCAAATACTATTGTTTCAGATCGTGATACTAAATTTCTTAGCCACTTTTGGAGATGTTTATGGGCTAAGTTGGGGACTAAACTGCTTTTTAGTACTACTTGTCACCCCCAAACTGATGGACAAACTGAAGTAGTCAATAGAACATTGTCTACTATGCTTAGGGCTGTTTTGAAGAATAATAAGAAAATGTGGGAAGAATGCTTGCCTCATATTGAATTTGCTTATAATCGTTCATTGCATTCTACTACTAAGATGTGCCCTTTTGAAGTTGTGTATGGTTTCCTACCTCGTGCACCTATTGATTTGTTGCCTCTTCCATCTTCGGAGAAGGTTAATTTTGATGCTAAACAACGTGCTGAATTGATTTTAAAAATGCATGAGTTAACTAAGAAAAACATTGAGCGTATGAATGCTAAATATAAACTTGCTGGAGATAAGGGTAGAAAACATGTTGTGTTTGCACCTGGAGATCTTGTTTGGTTACATTTGCGTAAGGATAGATTTCCTGATTTGCGCAAATCAAAGCTAATGCCACGTGCTGATGGTCCCTTTAAGGTGTTAGAGAAAATAAATGATAATGCATATAAACTTGAGCTGCCTGCAGATTTTGGGGTTAGTCCCACTTTTAACATTGCAGATTTGAAGCCTTATTTGGGTGAGGAAGATGAGTTTCCGTCGAGGACGACTTCATTTCAAGAAGGGGAGGATGATGAGGACATCAATGCCATTGTTACACCCACAGCCCCTACTGCTACATATACGGGACCAATTACTAGAGCTCGCGCACGCCAATTAAATTATCAGGTACTTTCGTTTCTTGGTAATCATTCTAATGTTCATGAGAATATGATGCTGCCTAAATTGGATGCATTTGTTTTGCTTACAAATGAAGGGCCTAGCTTGGAGAAGGATGAACATTGGAGCAAGAACAAGCATGGAGATGATGCCATGCGCAAGGGGAACAAGAACGGAGTTACAAGTGATGATTTCAGGACTTTGAAGCCACCATAATGGGTGCATGAAGCCTTGGACGAAATATACAAGATGCCACTTCATAAATTTCGTCCCGAGGCTATTATAGGTGATGCGTCACCTTTATATTTGGCCAGGACCATGTAATTTCGAGATACATAGGTATAGGCTATTTTTAGAGTCCGTATGTGTGGGGAAACAAGAGATAGGGTTGATTTCGGACCCCTCCACCAAGGGCCACGAAATTCCCCCTCTCTTCCTCCATATATACAGCCCTTAGGGCACCGTTTAGACTTTGGGTTTTGTTTAGATTAAAAGTTCGCCATAGCTGCAACTTCGCGTACTTCGTTTGTGTTCAACGACCAGACAAAGGCGTCACAGAACCCCACCTTGATCAATAAAGCTTTCATCTTATATTCGCAATATCCAGATTTTAATCTTAGTTTCTTGCTTGTTCTTCGTTTGCTCGCAGGAAACAGACCCTCGTGGTCAGGTTGATCATGCTCCGGCGTGGTCAATAACCTCTCGGAGTTGGTTTAGCGATTGCTAAGGCGCGACGTCCTCGCACGTTCGTAGTCGGATCGTCAAAGTCGACTTCCACCAAAGCGATATCCATCATCTCATCGAAAGACGGGACACCTTTGCCTCTATCACTCTTGTGATCAGTGAAAATGTCCACTTTTCTTCCCAATAGAAGATGTCTCCAAGTCAATAGAGCATGCACAACTGCCGCCAACTCGAGATCATGAGTGGGGTAGTTCTTCTCATTGGGCTTCAACTGGCGAGATGTATAAGCAACAACTTTCTTCTCTTGCATCAATACTGCGCCAAGACCTTGGAGGGAGGCATCACAAAAGACCTCGTACGGCTTGGATTCATCAGGCGGAGTCAGAACTAGAGCAGTGATCAATTTTTCTTTCAAAGTGTTGAAAGCAATATCACACTCCGGAGACCAAACGTACTTGACGTGCTTCTAAAGAAGATTTGAGAGAGGCTTCGCGATCTTAGAAAAGTTTTCAACGAATCTTCGGCAATAGCTTGCGAGACCGAGAAAACTGCGGAGTTGCTTCATGTTCTGAGGAGGTTCCCAATTCACAATTGCAGACACCTTCTCAGGATTCACAGCAATGCCCTTGGCAGAGATGATATGACCAAGATAAAGAACCTCATCGAGCCAAAATTCACACTTGGAGAACTTGGCGTAGAACTGATGTTCCCTGAGCTTATCAAGAACCAAACGCAAGTGCTTGGCATGATCTTCCTTGTTTTTGGAGAAAACCAGAATGTCGTCAAGATAGACCAAAACGAAGTCATTGGTGGGCGTTGAAGATGAAGTTCATCATGCGAGAGAACGTCGGAGGAGCGTTGGCGAGGCCAAAAGACATGACAGTGTATTCATATGAACCAAAGCTTGTTCTGAATGCTGTCTTCGGAATATCTTCTCCACGAATGCGAATCTGGTGATAACCCATACGGAGATCAAGCTTGGAGAATACTTGGGCACCTTTGAGTTGTTTGAACAGCTCATTGATGTTGGGAAGTGGGTATTTGTTCTTGATGGTCTTCTTGTTCACTGGACGGTAATCAACACAAAGTTGGTCCGTTCCATCCTTCTTCTTCACAAAATGAACACCACAACCCCACGGAGAAGAACTAGGCCGGATAAGACCCATTCTCTCTTGCTCATTGAGTTGCTTCTTCAGCTCCTTCAACTCTTCAGGTCCGAGCTTGTAAGGACGTTTGCACACAGGTTCCGTGCCAGGCTCAAGTTCAATAACGAATTCAACTGGCCGGTGCGGAGGCATTCCTGGGAGCTCTTCTGGAAATACGTCTTGATATTCGCAAACGACTGGAATTTGCAAGATGGCGTCCAATTCACCCTTCTCATTGAGAGAAAACAGACGGATGGTATTATCATGAGCGGCAAAAACAATTACATCCTCAGACGAATGAGTCAATTGAATCTTCCTGGCTGCACAATCAAGCTGAGCCTTGTGCCTAGCAAGCCAATCCATTCCGAGAATAAGATCAATATCTGAGTCGCCAAGAACATTTGGAGAGGACAAGAAGTTATAGTCACCCAAAGTGATAGTAACATCCGGAACGCATACTCGAGATGTCATTTGACGGGCCGGAGAGACGATAGCCAACGACTTCGGCAACACTTGAGTAACAAAATCATGCTTAGATGCAAAAGGTCTCGACATGAAACAATGCGAAGCACCCGTGTCAAAAAGAACTTTAGCAAGAATATCATTAACAGGGAGGTTACTGATAGAGGCAAAGGTGTCCCGTCTTTCGATGAGATGATGGATATCGCTTTGGTGGCAGTCGACTTTGACGATCCGACTATGAACGTGCGACGACGTCGCGCCTTAGCAATCGCTAAACCAACTCCAAGAGGTTATTGACCACGCCGGAGCACGATCAACCTGACCACGAGGGTCTGTTTCCTGTGAGCAAACGAAGAACAAGCAAGAAACTAAGATTGCAATCTGGATATTGCGAATATAAGATGAAATCTTTATTGATCAAGGTGGGGTTCTGTGACGCCTTTGTCTGGTCGTTGAACACAAACGAAGTACGCGAAGTTGCAGCTATGGCGAACTTTTAATCTAAACAAAACCCGAAGTCTAAACGATGCCCTAAGGGCTGTATATATGGAGGAAGAGGGGGGAATTTCGTGGCCCTTGGTGGAGGGGTCCGAAATCAACCCTATCTCTTGTTTCCCCACACATACGTACTCTAAAAATAGCCTATACTTATGTATTTCGAAATTACATGGGCCTGGCCCAATAATAAGGTGACGCAGCACCTAAAATAGCCTCGGGACAAAATTTATGAAGTGGCATCTTGTATATTTCGTCCAAGGCTTCATGCACCCATTATGGTGGCTTCAAAGTCCTGAAATCATCACTTGTAACTCCGTTCTTGTTCCCCTTGTGCATGGCATCATCTCCATGCTTGTTCTTGCTCCAATGTTCATCCTTCTCCAAGCTAGGCCCTTCATTTGTAAGCAAAACAAATGTATCCAATTTAGGCAACATCATATTCTCATGAACATTAGAATCATTACCAAGAAACGAAAGTACCTGGTAATTTAGTTGGCGTGCACGAGCTCTAGTAATTGGTCCAGTATGTATAGCAGCAGGGACCGTGGGTGTAACAATGGTATTGATGTCCTCATCATCCTCCCCTTCTTGAAATGAAGTCGTCCTCGATGGAAGCTCATCTTCCTCACCCAAATAAGGCTTCAAATCTGCAATGTTAAAAGTGGGACTAACCCCAAAATCTGCAGGCAGCTCAAGTTTATATGCATTATCATTTATTTTCTCTAACACCTTAAAGGGACCATCAGCCCGTGGCATGAGCTTTGATTTGCGCAAATCAGGAAATCTATCCTTACGCAAATGTAACCAAACAAGATCTCCAGGTGCAAACACAACATGTTTTCTACCCTTATCTCCAGCAAGTTTATATTTGGCATTCATACGCTCAATGTTTTCCTTAGTTAACTCATGCATTTTTAAAATCAATTCAGCACGTTGTTTAGCATCGAAATTAACCTTCTCCGAAGATGGAAGAGGCAACAAATCAATAGGTGCACGAGGTAGGAAACCATACACAACTTCAAAATGGCACGTCTTAGTAGTAGAATGCAATGAACGATTATAAGCAAATTCAATATGAGGCAAGCATTCCTCCCACATTTTCTTATTACTCTTCAAAATAGCCCTAAGCATAGTAGACAATGTTCTATTGACTACTTCAGTTTGGCCATCAGTTTGGGGGTGACAAGTAGTACTAAAAAGCAGTTTAGTCCCCAACTTAGCCCATAAACATCTCCAAAAGTGGCTAAGAAATTTAGTATCACGATCTGAAACAATAGTATTTGGCACACCATGCAAGCGAATAATTTCACGAAAGAACAAATCAGCAACATTAACAGCATCATCGCTTTTATGACATGGTATAAAGTGTGCCATTTTCGAGAATCTATCCACGACAACAAATATGCTATCCCTCCCCTTCTTTGTTCGAGGTAAACCTAAAACAAAGTCCATAGATATATCCTCCCAAGGAACACTAGGTACAGGCAAAGGCATATATAAACCATGAGGATTGAGTCGTGACTTAGCTTTTTGACATGTAGTGCAGCGAGCAATAAAACGGTCAACATCCCGTCTCATCTTTGGCCAAAAGAAATGTGTAGCAAGTACGTCCTCCGTCTTCTTCATGCCAAAGTGTCCCATTAATCCTCCTCCATGCGCCTCCTACAACAACAAAAGACGAACGGAGCTAGCTGGAATGCATAGCTTGTTAGCACGAAACACAAATCCATCGTTAACAACAAACTTGTTCCACATTCTTCCTTCTTTACAATTCTGCATTACATCTTTAAAATCAGCATCATGCACATATTGATCTTTGATGGTCTCCAAACCAAATATTTTGAAGTCAAGTTGTGAAAGCATAGTATAGCGACGAGACAATGCATCAGCAATAATATTTTCTTTTCCCTTCTTGTGTTTAATGACATAAGGGAAAGTCTCAATGAATTCAACCCATTTAGCATGTCTACGATTCAGTTTAGCTTGACTTTTAATATGTTTCAAAGATTCATGATCAGAATGTATAACAAATTCTTTGGGCCATAAATAATGTTGCCATGTTTCTAAAGTCCGAACAAGAGCATATAATTCTTTATCATAAGTAGAATAATTCAGACTAGGCCCACTCAATTTTTCAGAAAAGTATGCAACAGGTTTGCCATCTTGTAATAACACACCTCCTAATCCAATTCCACTAGCATCACATTCAAGCTCAAAAGTCTTATTAAAATCAGGAAGTTGGAGTAAAGGAGCATGTGTCAACTTATCTTTCAATACCGTGAAGGCTTCTTCCTGTGCAGTACCCCAAAGAAAAGGCACACCTTTCTTTGTAAGCTCATTGAGAGGTGCAGCAATGGTGCTGAAATCTCTCACAAAACGCCTATAGAATCCAGCGAGGCCAAGAAAACTCCTCACTTGTGTGACCGTTTTGGGCTGCGGCCAACTCTCAATAGCTTCAATCTTGGCTTTATCAACTTCAATTCCCTGTGGAGTAACAACATAGCCAAGAAAAGATACTCGGTCGGTGCAAAAGGTGCACTTCCCAAGGTTACCAAACAAACGTGCATCACGTAGAGCAATAAAAACAGCACGTAAATGTTCCAAATGTTCTTCCAAAGATCTGCTATAAATCAATATGTCATCAAAGTAAACTACCACAAATCGTCCAATGAAAGCACGTAAAACTTCGTTCATTAATCTCATGAAAGTACTAGGTGCATTAGTTAACCCAAAAGGCATGACTAACCACTCATATAATCCAAACTTAGTTTTAAATGCTGTTTTCCATTCATCTCCCAATTTCATACGAATTTGATGGTAGCCACTACGCAAATCAACTTTGGAGAATATTGTAGAGCCACTCAATTCATCAAGCATATCATCTAGCCTAGGAATAGGATGACGATAACGAATAGTAATATTATTAATGCCTCTGAAATCAACACACATACGTGATGTACCATCCTTTTTCGGCACTAGAATAATAGGAACAGCACAAGGACTAAGGGATTCGCGTATATAACCTTTGTCGAGAAGCTCTTGTACTTGACGCATAATCTCCTTCGTCTCCTCTGGATTGGTACGGTATGGTGCACGGTTTGGCAGTGAAGCACCGGGAATTAAGTCAATCGGATGCTCAATCCCTCGAATAGGCGGTAATCCCAGTGGCACGTCTTGTGGAAAAACGTCAGCGAACTCCTGCAAAATGTTAGTGACAGCAGGAGGCAAAGAGGAAGGCTCGTCCTCGAATGAAAATAATGCCTCTTTGCACAAAAAAGCATAGCAAACAGATTTGCTGAAATCTAGCTCATCAATATCAGATTTGGTGGCAAATAAACATGCACTTTTCAATTTAATTTCAGAAGCAACACTAGATGGTTTATTATTAGGCTTCATTTGTTGCTCAAATTCTTTTGCCACAATCTGATTTTCACTCTTATTCTTCTCCTGTTGTGCTTTATTAGCTCTATTAATATCATCTTTCAAAATGGAATCAGGAGTCATAGTGATGAGGACATCAATACAATTGTTACACCCACAGCCCCTGCTGCTATACATACTGGACCAATTACTAGAGCTCGTGCACGCGAACTAAATTACCAGGTACTTTCGTTTCTTGGTAATGATTCTAATGTTCATGAGAATATGATGCTGCCTAAATTGGATACATTTGTTTTGCTTACAAATGAAGGGCCTAGCTTGGAGAAGGATGAACATTGGAGCAAGAACAAGCATGGAGATGATGGCATGCGCAAGGGGAACAAGAACGGAGTTACAAGTGATGATTTCAGGACTTTGAAGCCACCATAATGGGTGCATGAAGCCTTGGACGAAATATACAAGATGCCACTTCATAAATTTCGTCCCGAGGCTATTTTAGGTGCTGCGTCACCTTATTATTGGGCCAGGCCCATGTAATTTCGAAATACATAAGTATAGGCTATTGTTAGAGTCCGTATGTGTGGGGAAACAAGAGATAGGGTTGATTTCGGACCCCTCCACCAAGGGCCACGAAATTCCCCCCTCTTCCTCCATATATACAGCCCTTAGGGCATCGTTTAGACTTTGGGTTTTGTTTAGATTAAAAGTTCGCCATAGCTGCAACTTCGCGTACTTCGTTTGTGTTCAACGACCAGACAAAGGCGTCACAGAACCCCACCTTGATCAATAAAGCTTTCATCTTATATTCGCAATATCCTGATTGCAATCTTAGTTTCTTGCTTGTTCTTCGTTTGCTCGCAGGAAACAGACCCTCGTGGTCAGGTTGATCGTGCTCCGGCGTGGTCAATAACCTCTCGGAGTTGGTTTAGCGATTGCTAAGGCGCGACGTCCTCGCACGTTCGTAGTCGGATCGTCAAAGTCGACTTCCACCAAAGCGATATCCATCATCTCATCGAAAGACGGGACACCTTTGCCTCTATCACTTTGTTTTAGGTTTACCTCGAACAAAGAAGGGGAGGGATAGCATATTTGTTGTCGTGGATAGATTCTCGAAAATGGCACACTTTATACCATGTCATAAAAGCGATGATGCTGTTAATGTTGCTGATTTGTTCTTTCGTGAAATTATTCGCTTGCATGGTGTGCCAAATACTATTGTTTCAGATCGTGATACTAAATTTCTTAGCCACTTTTGGAGATGTTTATGGGCTAAGTTGAGGACTAAACTGCTTTTTAGTACTACTTGTCACCCCCAAACTGATGGACAAACTGAAGTAGTCAATAGAACGTTGTCTACTATGCTTAGGGCTGTTTTGAAGAATAATAAGAAAATGTGGGAGGAATGCTTGCCTCATATTGAATTTGCTTATAATCGTTCATTGCATTCTACTACTAAGATGTGCCCTTTTGAAGTTGTGTATGGTTTCCTACCTCATGCACCTATTGATTTGTTGCCTCTTCCATCTTCGGAGAAGGTTAATTTTGATGCTAAACAACGTGCTGAATTGATTTTAAAAATGCATGAGTTAACTAAGGAAAACATTGAGCGCATGAATGCTAAATATAAACTTGCGGGAGATAAGGGTAGAAAACATGTTGTGTTTGCACCTGGAGATCTTGTTTGGTTACATTTGCGTAAGGATAGATTTCCTGATTTGCGCAAATCAAAGTTAGTGTCACGTGCTGATGGTCCCTTTAAGGTGTTAGAGAAAATAAATGATAATGCATATAAACTTGAGCTGCCTGCAGATTTTGGGGTTAGTCCCACTTTTAACATTGCAGATTTGAAGCCTTATTTGGGTGAGGAAGATGAACTTCCGTCGAGGACGACTTCATTTCAAGAAGGGGAGGATGATGAGGACATCAATACAATTGTTACACCCACAGCCCCTGCTGCTATACATACTGGACCAATTACTAGAGCTCGTGCACGCCAACTAAATTACCAGGTACTTTCGTTTCTTGGTAATGATTCTAATGTTCATGAGAATATGATGCTGCCTAAATTGAATACATTTGTTTTGCTTACAAATGAAGGGCCTAGCTTGGAGAAGGATGAACATTGGAGCAAGAACAAGCATGGAGATGATGGCATGCGCAAGGGGAACAAGAACGGAGTTACAAGTGATGATTTCAGGACTTTGAAGCCACCATAATGGGTGCATGAAGCCTTGGACGAAATATACAAGATGCCACTTCATAAATTTCGTCCCGAGGCTATTTTAGGTGCTGCGTCACCTTATTATTGGGCCAGGCCCATGTAATTTCGAAATACATAAGTATAGGCTATTTTTAGAGTCCGTATGTGTGGGGAAACAAGAGATAGGGTTGATTTCGGACCCCTCCACCAAGGGCCACGAAATTCCCCCCTCTTCCACCATATATACAGCCCTTAGGGCATCGTTTAGACTTTGGGTTTTGTTTAGATTAAAAGTTCGCCATAGCTGCAACTTCGCGTACTTCGTTTGTGTTCAACGACCAGACAAAGGCGTCACAGAACCCCACCTTGATCAATAAAGCTTTCATCTTATATTCGCAATATCCAGATTGCAATCTTAGTTTCTTGCTTGTTCTTCGTTTGCTCGCAGGAAACAGACCCTCGTGGTCAGGTTGATCGTGCTCCGGCGTGGTCAATAACCTCTCGGAGTTGGTTTAGCGATTGCTAAGGCGCGACGTCCTCGCATGTTCGTAGTCGGATCGTCAAAGTCGACTTCCACCAAAGCGATATCCATCATCTCATCGAAAGACGGGACACCTCCGCCTCTATCAACTAAGGGATTCGCGTATATAACCTTTTTCGAGAAGCTCTTGTATTTGACGCATAATCTCCTTCGTCTCCTCTAGATTGGTACGGTATGGTGCACGGTTTGTCAGTGAAGCACCGGGAATTAAGTCAATCTGATGCTCAATCCCTCGAATAGGCGGTAATCCCGGTGGCACGTCTTGTGGAAAGACGTCAGCGAACTCCTGCAAAATGTTAGTGACAGCAGGAGGCAAAGAGGAAGGCACGTCCTCGAATGAAAATAATGCCTCTTTGCACACAAAAGCATAGCAAATAGATTTGCTGAAATCTAGCTCATCAATATCAGATTTGGTGGCAAATAAACATGCACTTTTCAATTTAATATCAGAAGCAACACTAGATGGTTTATTATTAGGCTTCATTTGTTGCTCAAATTCTTTTGCCACAATCTGATTTTCACTCTTATTCTTCTCCTGTTTTGCTTTATTAGCTCTATTAATATCATCTTTCAAAATGGAATCAGGAGTCATAGGAAGCAAAGTAATATTTTTATCCTTATGAACAAGAGTATAGTGATTGTTTCTACCATGGTGTACAGAATTTTTATCAAATTGCCATGGTCTACCAAGTAATAAGGAACATGCTTGCATAGGTACCACATCACAATCAACATAATCAGCATATGTAGAGATACTAAAATGCACACAAACAGTACGTGTTACCTTAACCTTGCCGCTGTTGTTAAACCATTGGATGTAGTAAGGATGTGGATGTGGTCTTGTGGTGAGAGAAAGCTTCTCCACCATCTCCATGCTAGCCAAGTTGTTGCAGCTCCCTCCGTCTATTATGACGCGCACAGAACATTCCTTCACAATTCCCTTGGTATGAAACAAATTGTGCCTCTGATTTTGCTCAGCTTGTGTGATGAGGACATGACTACCTTGGATATGACCAAAAATATTGCATATATGCATATTTGTCAGGTGATTTCTAGTGCAAACTATTCAATAATCTATTTATGTTATCCAGAACAAAAATACTTCACACACTTTTGTGTTTTGTCTAATTGCAGGTGTATGGGACATTTGTACAATCCACATATGAAGATAAGGAAGAAAGAGATGTTTATTTGCTGTCCAAAAAGTTCTCTCACGTCACTTTTGGCCCAAGAGAAGATAGAGTCCAAGTCTCTCACGTTTTGGATTCAGATTCGGACTGCACAGACACACCTGACTCAAAATGCACACAAGTTTTTCATACGGACTCCGAATTGGGTGATTCTTTTTTTGTTGGAAACTAGATTTCGTGCACTTTCCAACCCAATTGGAATCACCTTCAAATTCGTCCGGAGCGTTGAGTTGTGGACGAAACAATCTGATGCTGCAGCAGAATCCGAGTCAAACTACAAGTCCAAAGGTGTTATATCACCTCCACTTGGGCCCATTGGCCTTGTACGACCTAGATTTAGTTTTAGGCTGCCTTGGGACGTCCTCCCACCTCCTTGGCCACCACCCCTTGCTTCTATATAAGTAGATCCATCTAGTAGCTTTTTCCTTGGGATTTGTTTAGTTAAAAGTTAGCCATTGCAACTTCGTGTACTTCGTTTGTGTCCAACGACCAGACCAAGACCGCTTACGGATCCCCACCTTTATCAATACTTCATATATATTTGCAATATTCAAATTGCTTTTATCATATTCTTGCTCGTTCTTCGATTGCTTGCAGGAATAGACCTTCGTGGTCAGGTTGATCGTGCTCCGGCGTGGTCAATAACCTCAGGAGATTGGTTTAGCGATTGCTAAGGCGCAACGTCATGCACGTTTGTAGTCGGATCGTCAAAGTCGTCTCCACCAAATCGGTAGTATCATCTCATCGAAAGATCGGGACACCCCGCCTCTATCAAGTGGTATCAGTTTTCAGGTTGCTCGGTGAGAATTTCCAGTTTTTCCTAGATTAGATTTATTTTCTTACCTATTGTCCAAGAAAAAGCCACAAAAAAAAAGTTAGATCTATTCATCCTTTGTCCTAGCCAGACTGAGCCTTTGCAATTTTCTTTTCATTGTTTGCATTATTGAATTATCGGTTGCATCGCCGTGTCGAGTTGCTGGTCTTAGTGTCTAGTTCCTTTAGAGTTTCAGGTTCTGTTCACATTAGTCACGCAGCCGCTGCATCATTATCCCATCCGCTGTCCACCATCCCATCCACCAATTTCCACCACGTGCTACGCACTGTTTATTGTCATAATCATAGTTGAGGTCACTCACATCTTCGCCTGATCGAATCTGCATCTTATCTAGTTTGTCTTGGAAAGAGGGAGAAAAAGAATATAAAGAAAAAAAAGAGAGAAAAAAGGAAAGAAAAAAAAGAAAAAGAGGGAGAAGAAAAAGAAAAAAAAAGCGTGAGAAAAAAAAGAGAGAAGAAAAAATTGGATCTATCTAGAATCAATCTCGTACCTGAATTCGGATTGGAATCTGTTTTGCGCATTGTTCAGTAAAACAGGTGTATCTTCCTCATACGAAGTCCGTTTTGGCTCCGTGAGTACTCAAATTGAAGATAGCGACGAGCCGCATCTAAATAGTTGCAGAGCTAGTTCAATATTTGACACCTCAAAATCGGCTTCTAAATAAATCTTTTTGCCCTCCGAAGTTCGTGAACACAGCTTGTTCCAATTTTTTAGGCCAGTTTTAGAATTCTTTGACTCCTCATATCAACTCGGAATTGAGTGATTCTTTTTGCATTGGAAAGCTTGAGTTAGTAGCATTCTTTGAAAGAATTTATCAGAAAATTGTCTCAAACTTTTCAAGAGGAAAGTTGGAGAGAGAGTTGTTGTATATCCTGCTTGGCAGTTGTTTTTCATCATTATCTTCACTGCCGTTGTGATCTTCACTTATATCTTGCTGTCAAGAGCTACTTAGTATCCTTCATTGATGCTAGTTGTGCTACGCCGTGACCTCATTAGTGTTCTAGGCTCGCGTCTCTAGTCCGGTCTAGCCTAGGACCAGCACAGTACCGTCGTTGAGCGTTTATTCAACATTGCATCTTTGAATTGATTATTGCTAATGTTTTGCTACCATATATAGCCAACCCAGCTCCACATATTTCTACACCGTGTATACGTACGCTCCCCTGGCAATCGCTTTACTCAATATTCGGAGTTACTTGACACCGCTGGTTGCCGATCACCGCCTGCTGCATGGTAAGAACTTGTAAGACATTGATATTTGCTTTACTGTGAGCGTTTTACCACCACATCCTAGTAGTTATAGGAACATTATTTTTGGGTTTTGTTTCTTGTTCTACTAATCATGACAGGATCCAGAGTCAATTCATGGGCTTTGTCGATCGCGGGAGACGTGCCACCACCTTTGCAAATACCACAACCGTCACGAGAGGTGCACAAACATCCAAATGCACATGATCAGGTTAATGTATCTATACCACCATTTAATGGCCGTTTTAAACCTGCTTTATATATTGAATGGGAGTTCGACATAAAAAATATATTTGCTTCCCATAATTTCGATGAACATAAAAAGATTAAGGTTGCGGTTGGTTCTTTCACTGGTTATGCTTTGGTTTGGTGGAGTGAATATTGTCGGTTACACCCTGATTATATACCTACTACTTGGGATGATTTGAAACTTGCCATGCGACATACTTTCGTCCCTGCTTATTATACTCGTGACATGATTAAGAAGTTGCAACACTTAAAACAAGGTAGTAAAACTGTAACAAAATATTATGATGATTTACAAACTACCTTGTTGCATTCCTCTTTAGAAGAAAGTGAAGATGATTTTATGGATAGATTTTGGGGAGGATTAAACCGTGATATTCAAGAGATACTAATTCATGAAGAGTGTTATCCTATGGACCATTTGTTTCATCTTGCTTGCAAAGCTGAACAGGAAATAAAACGACGTGTTGGCCACGAGGAGAACAAGCGCACGATGCACATTCCAAGAGTTGATATGATTGTTCCTTCAACTACTAGGCATACTATGACAACCACATCCGTTGTTGTCAGGACTACATCACCTCCACCATGTGACACATGGCCCCCGAGAGTGGCTACATCATCTGAGTTGATCATAAGAGGTAATGACAAAGGTACTGATCTTCCATCTCTACATGAGAATGATGAATGCCTTGTCAATTTGAATGCACCATCTGATGAGCTACCCACTACTTTGATCACACCACCTATTTTAGAGGACTACGTTGATAATTTGACTTTGCCATGTGATCAAACAACTGAAATACCAACAATTTTGAGTGCACCCATTGAATTAACTATTGATGCAAAAGAACCAATGTTTAATCATTTTGATATGACCTCTAATCTTGGTGATGATTCTGTGTTGAATGACTTATTGCATGTTTGCTTATTTAAGCATGTTGTAGCATGTAAATTTGATGCAAGTAAGGTTTATTCACCAATGTTGGGATGGTTTAATGATGAACATTGTCAATCTTTTGAAATGAATAAGAGCTTCACTTATGTGTGCAAACTGAGTTGCAATATTTTCATGCCTTCTACTTCTTGTGCTAATTTTTTGGCTTTAGATTTTATGAACTATGCAAGCTACTCATCTATTCATGTGTCATATATGCAAAAATCAAGGGAAGTAAAAATGGATAACATATACATATACAACATGTACACCTTGTCTCTTTTGTTAGCCACATTTCAGATTAAGCAACGCCGGGGACGGCTTTATTTTCAAGAAAGGGAGGATGATGAGGACATGACTACCTTGGATATGACCAAAAATATTGCATATATGCATATTTGTCAGGTGATTTCTAGTGCAAACTATTCAATAATCTATTTATGTTATCCAGAACAAAAATACTTCACACACTTTTGTGTTTTGTCTAATTGCAGGTGTATGGGACATTTGTACAATCCACATATGAAGATAAGGAAGAAAGAGATGTTTATTTGCTGTCCAAAAAGTTCTCTCACGTCACTTTTGGCCCAAGAGAAGATAGAGTCCAAGTCTCTCACGTTCTGGATTCAGATTCGGACTGCACAGACACACCTGACTCAAAACGCACACAAGTTTTTCATACGGACTCCGAATTGGGTGATTCTTTTTTTGTTGGAAACTAGATTTCGTGCACTTTCCAACCCAATTGGAATCGCCTTCAAATTCGTCCGGAGCGTTGAGTTGTGGACGAAACAATCTGATGCTGCAGCAGAATCCGAGTCAAACTACAAGTCCAAAGGTGTTATATCACCTCCACTTGGGCCCATTGGCCTTGTATGATAGAGGCAAAGGCGTCCCGTCTTTCGATGAGATGGTGGATTTCGCTTTGGTAGAAGTCGACTTTGACGATCCGACTACGAACGTGCGAGGACGTCGCGCCTTAGCAATCGCTAAACCAACTCCGAGAGGTTATTGACCACGCCGGAGCACGATCAACCTGACCACGAGGGTCTGTTTCCTGCGAGCAAACGAAGAACAAGCAAGAAACTAAGATTGCAATCTGGATATTGCGAATATAAGATGAAAGCTTTATTGATCAAGGTGGGGTTCTGTGACGCCTTTGTCTGGTCGTTGAACACGAACGAAGTACGCGAAGTTGCAGCTATGGCGAACTTTTAATCTAAACAAAACCCGAAGTCTAAACGATGCCCTAAGGGCTGTATATATGGAGGAAGAGGGGGGAATTTCGTGGCCCTTGGTGGAGGGGTCCGAAATCAGCCCTATCTCTTGTTTCCCCACACATACGGACTCTAAAAATAGCCTATACTTATGTATTTCGAAATTACATGGGCCTGGCCCAATAATAAGGTGACGCAGCACCTAAAATAGCCTCGGGACGAAATTTATGAAGTGGCATCTTGTATATTTCGTCCAAGGCTTCATGCACCCATTATGGTGGCTTCAAAGTCCTGAAATCATCACTTGTAACTCCGTTCTTGTTTCCCTTGCGCATGCCATCATCTCCATGCTTGTTCTTGCTCCAATGCTCATCCTTCTCCAAGCTAGGCCCATCATTTGTAAGCAAAACAAATGTATCCAATTTAGGCAGCATCATATTCTCATGAACAATAGAATCATTACCAAGAAACGAAAGTACCTGGTAATTTAGTTGGCGTGCACGAGCTCTAGTAATTGGTCCGGTATGTATAGCAGCAGGGGCTGTGGGTGTAATAATTGTATTGATGTCCTCATCATTGTACGACCTAGATTTAGTTTTAGGCTGCCTTGGGACGTCCTCCCACCTCCTTGGCCACCACCCCTTGCTCCTATATAAGTAGATCCATCTAGTAGCTTTTTCCTTGGGATTTGTTTAGTTAAAAGTTAGCCATTGCAACTTCGTGTACTTCGTTTGTGTCCAACGACCAGACCAAGACCGCTTACGGATCCCCACCTTTATCAATACTTCATATATATTTGCAATATTCAGATTGCTTTTATCATATTCTTGCTCGTTCTTCGATTGCTTGCAGGAATAGACCTTCGTGGTCAGGTTGATCGTGCTCTGGCGTGGTCAATAACCTCAGGAGATTGGTTTAGCGATTGCTAAGGCGCAACGTCGTGCACGTTTGTAGTCGGATCGTCAAAGTAGTCTCCACCAAATCGGTAGTATCATCTCATCGAAAGATCGGGACACCCCGCCTCTATCATTGTGTGACCTGCACACTCAAAACACGTTGAGCAACTAAACATTCATACCTGTCAGCGTCTTCAGGAGCCATGTATTGCGTCTCATGATCAGAATCATCTCCACCATGTTCTTCACGTGTAATAAGAGCCAAAGTCTCCTCATCATAGTCACTAGCGGACTCATATCCACCACCCTCGGTAGCAATCATCACACGCGGAGATTTGCATTCTCTCGCATAATGACCTCCTCCCTTACAACGACGACAAATAATATCACTTGTGTGCCCTGTTGATGCCCTGGAAGAAGAAGAACTCTGTGCAGGCCCGGCAGGTGCGCTCTTGGCAGATAATGGTGGTTGTTCCTGTTTTCTTGTATCACGGCTGTAGGAGGCACCTGATTGAGGTGCTGGTGCAGTTGAAGTAGAAGATACACGCGGTGTCCATGATGAAGGTCGGCCTGCAGAAAAGTTAGTTCGCGCCAATGCTTGTCGATCCTGCACTTCACGTTCAGCTTTACAAGCAAGATGGAATAAACGAGTGATATTAGTATACTCCTTATAGTCTAGAATGGTCTGAATCTCTCTATTTAATCCACCCAGAAAACATGCAAGCATAGCTTCATTCTCCTCAACAATACCACATCGAATCATGCCAGTTTGTAATTCCTAATAATATTCTTCTACAGAATTTTTTCCTTGTCTTAAACGCTGCAACTTTTGAAGCAATTCACGTTGATAATATGGTGGAACCCAACGCGTACGCATAGCAGTTTTCAAAGCAGCCCAAGTAGTTGGAATAGGATATAATCTACAATGTTCAGACCACCAGACACATGCAAAACTAGTGAAAGCACAAACAACAGCAGCAACCCGTCTCTCCTCGGGATATTGTAAACATGTAAAACGTTGTTCAGTTTCTAACTCCCAAGCAAGATATATATCAGGAACATATCTACCCTCAAATGGTGGAATATTCAATTTCAGTTTAGGAATATGGACATCATCTCGTACCTGAGGTGGTGGTGCAGGCCTACCATTACGAATATATACCTGAGGTCGACCTGCTGGTGGTGGTGCTGGTGGCTGAACGTAGTTCGGATTTTGATCAACCTCATCCTCATAATCTCCCACATAATCATCCTCCTCCGCATCAGCAGCATGAGCCACAGAAGTATCAACAGCAGCACCAACAGTTTGGCCAAACGCAAGATGATGAGGACATCAATACAATTGTTACACCCACAGCCCCTGCTGCTATACATACTGGACCAATTACTAGAGCTCGTGCACGCCAACTAAATTACCAGGTACTTTCGTTTCTTGGTAATGATTCTAATATTCATGAGAATATGATGCTGCCTAAATTGGATACATTTGTTTTGCTTACAAATGAAGGGCCTAGCTTGGAGAAGGATGAACATTGGAGCAAGAACAAGCATGGAGATGATGGCATGCGCAAGGGGAACAAGAACGGAGTTACAAGTGATGATTTCAGGACTTTGAAGCCACCATAATGGGTGCATGAAGCCTTGGACGAAATATACAAGATGCCACTTCATAAATTTCGTCCCGAGGCTATTTTAGGTGCTGCGTCACCTTATTATTGGGCCAGGCCCATGTAATTTCGAAATACATAAGTATAGGCTATTTTTAGAGTCCGTATGTGTGGGGAAACAAGAGATAGGGTTGATTTCGGACCCCTCCACCAAGGGCCACGAAATTCCCCCCCCTCTTCCTCCATATATACAGCCCTTAGGGCATCGTTTAGACTTTGGGTTTTGTTTAGATTAAAAGTTCGCCATAGCTGCAACTTCGCGTACTTCGTTTGTGTTCAACGACCAGACAAAGGCATCACAGAACCCCACCTTGATCAATAAAGCTTTCATCTTATATTCGCAATATCCAGATTGCAATCTTAGTTTCTTGCTTGTTCTTCGTTTGCTCGCAGGAAACAGACCCTCGTGGTCAGGTTGATCGTGCTCCGGCGTGGTCAATAACCTCTCGGAGTTGGTTTAGCGATTGCTAAGGCGCGACGTCCTCGCACGTTCGTAGTCGGATCGTCAAAGTCGACTTCCACCAAAGCGAAATCCACCATCTCATCGAAAGACGGGACACCTTTGCCTCTATCAAGTGGTATCAGTTTTCAGGTTGCTCGGTGAGATTTTACAGTTTTTCGTAGTTTAGATCGAGTCTGTTCTTCATACCTACAGTCCACGAAAAAGCCACAAAAAAAATTAGGGTTAGTTCATCATATCCAAACCAATCTGAGCCTTTGCATAATCTTTTTAGGGTTTTGCTTTGTTGAATTTGCGGTTGCATCCTCGTGTCTAGTTGCTGGTCTTAGAGTCTAGTCTTTTAGAGTTTCGAGTTCTGGTCATAAGTTGTCACGCCGCCGCCGCACCATCATCATCACCCCTGCCATCTACCACCACCGCTTATCCGCCACCGCTTCGAATCCGTATCCATATACCACCATAGCTGTCATATACCACCACCGCTGCCATCTACCACCATATATCCACCACCAATCCGAGTTCTTGTCATATTAGGTTTGTTTTCGAGATCCATCTAGATTCCGATTCGTGTTTCCTTGCCGGAGTAGGTTTCGGAAAAAAAAAAGAGTCGGGTAGCCACGCTCCGTTTAGGCCCAAAATTTTTCGAAAACGCATTTTTCGAAAAAATTTCTGGCTATCCTATTTTTAGGTGTTTCTGAGTGTTTTGAGACAGGTGCCATTATAGGAAGTTTTTTTTGACCCGTTTCCAGTTTTTGGGTCCGGGCAGTCAAAAAAAAAAAATTGGTCAAAAAAATTTCGTGCCCATCCTGTCAGTTTGAGCTAAGAAGAGTTTTGAGACACTCGCCATTATAGTGATTTTTTCGCAAAAAAAAAAGCAGCGCAAAAAAAAAGAGCGCAAAAAAAAAGAGCGCAAAAAAAAAATTCCAGAGTGTGCTTTTCCCTTGTTTACGTGCCGCGCCGTGATTTTGTTAGTGTTCTAGGCTCGCGTCTCTAGCACAGTCTAGCCTAGGACCAGCACAGTACCGTCGTTGAGCATTTATTCAACTTTGCATCTCTGAATTGATTATTGCTGACCCTTTTTGCTACCATACTATAAGCCTTCCCAGCTCCACATACATCTACGTCGTGTGTTCGACTCTCCCTGGTAATCGCTCTATCCAAGCTTTGAGAGTTTTTGACTACAACGGTTGCCGATCACCGCCTGCTGCTGGGTAAGAACTGGTAAGAATTTGAGATTTGCTTGACGGATTTGTGACACCCACCACCACCACTTGTTCGTAGTCTGTAGGATCATATTCTTGTGTGTTTCTATTGCTGCTAACCATGCCAGGATCACAAGCCGACGAGATTGACTGGGAGAATTTATCGAACAAGGAGCTTCATGATAAGTTTCAGCAAATGATGACTGAACAGGTGCAAGATGTGCTGAACAATTTTGAAGAGGCCATGGAGAAGATCACTGGCCTTGAGAAGACGTTCGAAACAAAGCTCGATAACAAGTTTAATGAATTGCTCGTGCGTCTTCCACCACCACCACCCGCTGTACCTAACGCACCTCTCCAACAACAACAACAACAACGACTACCTCCACGTCGCGAAGCAGACCTCCGCCGAGCAAGCCGTGTTCCTCTTGCGTTTGGCCAAATTGTTGGTGCTGCTGTTGATACTTCTGTGGCTCCTGCTGCTGATGCGGAGGAGGATGATTATGTGGGAGATTATGAGGATGAGGTTGATCAAAATAAACACTACGTGCAGCCACCTGTACCACCACCAGCAGGTCGACCTCAGGTATATATTCGTAATGGTAGGCCTGCACCACCACCTCAGGTACGAGATGATGTCCATATTCCTAAACTGAAATTGAATATTCCACCATTTGAGGGTAGATATGTTCCTGATATATATCTTACTTGGGAGTTAGAAACTGAACAACGATTTACATGTTTACAATATCCTGAGGAGAGACGAGTTGCTGCTGCCGTTTGTGCTTTCACTAGTTTTGCATGTGTATGGTGGTCTGAACATTGTAGATTATATCCTATTCCAACTACTTGGGCTGCTTTGAAAACTGCTATGCGTACGCGTTGGGTTCCACCATATTATCAACATGAATTGCTTCAAAAATTGCAGCGTTTAAGACAAGGGAAAAATTCTGTAGAAGAATATTATCAGGAATTACAAACTGGCATGATTAGATGTGGTATTGTTGAGGAGAATGAAGCTATGCTTGCACGTTTTTTGGGTGGATTAAATAGAGAGATTCAGACCATTCTAGACTATAGGGAGTATACTAATATCACTCGTTTATTCCATCTTGCTTGTAAAGCTGAACGTGAAGTGCAGGATCGACAAGCATTGGGGCGAACTAACTTTTCTGTAGGCCGACCTTCATCATGGACACCACGTGCATCTTCTACTTCAACTGCACCAGCACCTCCATCCGGTGCCACCTCCAGCCGTGATACAAGAAAACAGGCACAACCACCATTATCTGCCAAGAGCGCACCTGCGGGGCCTGCACAGCGTTCTTCTTCTTCCATGGCATCAACAGGGCACACAAGTGATATTATTTGTCGTCGTTGTAAGGGAGGAGCTCATTATGCGAGAGAATGCAAATCTCCGCGTGTGATGATTGCTACCGCGGATGGTGGATATGAGTCCGCTAGTGACTATGATGAGGAGACTTTGGCTCTTATTACACGTGAAGAACATGGTGGAGATGATTCTGATCATGAGACGCAATACATGGCTCCTGAAGACGCTGACAGGTATGAATGTTTAGTTGCTCAACGTGTTTTGAGTGTGCAGGTCACACAAGCTGAGCAAAATCAGAGGCACAATTTGTTCCATACCAAGGGAGTTGTGAAGGAACGTTCTGTGCGCGTCATCATAGACGGAGGGAGCTGCAACAACTTGGCTAGCATGGAGATGGTGGAGAAGCTTTCTCTCACCACAAGACCACATCCACATCCTTACTACATCCAATGGTTCAACAACAGCGGCAAGGTTAAGGTAACACGTACTGTTCGTGTGCATTTTAGTATCTCTACATATGCTGATTATGTTGATTGTGATGTGGTACCTATGCAAGCATGTTCCTTATTACTTGGTAGACCATGGCAATTTGATAAAAATTCTGTACACCATGGTAGAAACAATCACTATACTCTTGTTCATAAGGATAAAAATATTACTTTGCTTCCTATGACCCCTGATTCCATTTTGAAAGATGATATTAATAGAGCTAATAAAGCACAACAGGAGAAGAATAAGAGTGAAAATCAGATTATGGCAAAAGAATTTGAGCAACAAATGAAGCCTAATAATAAACCATCTAGTGTTGCTTCTGAAATTAAATTGAAAAGTGCATGTTTATTTGCCACCAAATCTGATATTGATGAGCTAGATTTCAGCAAATCTGTTTGCTATGCTTTTGTGTGCAAAGAGGCATTATTTTCATTCGAGGACGTGCCTTCCTCTTTGCCTCCTGCTGTCACTAACATTTTGCAGGAGTTCGCTGACGTTTTTCCACAAGACGTGCCACCGGGATTACCGCCTATTCGAGGGATTGAGCATCAGATCGACTTAATTCCCGGTGCTTCACTGCCAAACCGTGCACCATACCGTACCAATCCAGAGGAGACGAAGGAGATTATGCGTCAAGTACAAGAGCTTCTCGACAAAGGTTATATACGCGAATCCCTTAGTCCTTGTGCTGTTCCTATTATTCTGGTGCCGAAAAAGGATGGTACATCACGTATGTGTGTTGATTGTAGAGGCATTAATAATATTACTATTCGTTATCGTCATCCTATTCCTAGGCTAGATGATATGCTTGATGAATTGAGTGGCTCTACAATATTCTCCAAAGTTGATTTGCGTAGTGGCTACCATCAAATTCGTATGAAATTGGGAGATGAATGGAAAACAGCATTTAAAACTAAGTTTGGATTATATGAGTGGTTAGTCATGCCTTTTGGGTTAACTAATGCACCTAGTACTTTCATGAGATTAATGAACGAAGTTTTACGTGCTTTCATTGGACGATTTGTGGTAGTTTACTTTGATGACATATTGATTTATAGCAGATCTTTGGAAGAACATTTGGAACATTTACGTGCTGTTTTTATTGCTCTACGTGATGCACGTTTGTTTGGTAACCTTGGGAAGTGCACCTTTTGCACCGACCGTGATAGAGGCAAAGGTGTCCCGTCTTTCGATGAGATGGTGGATTTCGCTTTGGTGGAAGTCGACTTTGACGATCCGACTACGAACGTGCGAGGACGTCGCGCCTTAGCAATCGCTAAACCAACTCCGAGAGGTTATTGACCACGCCGGAGCACGATCAACCTGACCACGAGGGTCTGTTTCCTGCGAGCAAACGAAGAACAAGCAAGAAACTGAGATTGCAATCTGGATATTGCGAATATAAGATGAAAGCTTTATTGATCAAGGTGGGGTTCTGTGACGCCTTTGTCTGGTCGTTGAACACAAACGAAGTACGTGAAGTTGCAGCTATGGCGAACTTTTAATCTAAACAAAACCCAAAGTCTAAACGATGCCCTAAGGGCTGTATATATGGAGGAAGAGGGGGGAATTTCGTGGCCCTTGGTGGAGGTGTCCGAAATCAACCCTATCTCTTGTTTCCCCACACATACGGACTCTAAAAATAGCCTATACTTATGTATTTCGAAATTACATGGGCCTGGCCCAATAATAAGGTGACGCAGCACCTAAAATAGCCTCGGGACGAAATTTATGAAGTGGCATCTTGTATATTTCGTCCAAGGCTTCATGCACCCATTATGGTGGCTTCAAAGTCCTGGAATCATCACTTGTAACTCCGTTCTTGTTCCCCTTGCGCATGCCATCATCTCCATGCTTGTTCTTGCTCCAATGTTCATCCTTCTCCAAGGTAGGCCCTTCATTTGTAAGCAAAACAAATGTATCCAATTTAGGCAGCATCATATTCTCATGAACATTAGAATCATTACCAAGAAACGAAAGTACCTGGTAATTTAGTTGGCGTGCACGAGCTCTAGTAATTGGTCCAGTATGTATAGCAGCAGGGGCTGTGGGTGTAACAATTGTATTGATGTCCTCATCAACGTAGAGCAATAAAAACAGCACGTAAATGTTCCAAATGTTCTTCCAAAGATCTGCTATAAATCAATATGTCATCAAAGTAAACTACCACAAATCGTCCAATGAAAGCACGTAAAACTTCGTTCATTAATCTCATGAAAGTACTAGGTGCATTAGTTAACCCAAAAGGCATGACTAACCACTCATATAATCCAAACTTAGTTTTAAATGCTGTTTTCCATTCATCTCCCAATTTCATACGAATTTGATGGTAGCCACTACGCAAATCAACTTTGGAGAATATTGTAGAGCCACTCAATTCATCAAGCATATCATCTAGCCTAGGAATAGGATGACGATAACGAATAGTAATATTATTAATGCCTCTACAATCAACACACATACGTGATGTACCATCCTTTTTCGGCACTAGAATAATAGGAACAGCACAAGGACTAAGGGATTCTCGTATATAACCTTTGTCGAGAAGCTCTTGTACTTGACGCATAATCTCCTTCGTCTCCTCTGGATTGGTACGGTATGGTGCACGGTTTGGCAGTGAAGCACCGGGAATTAAGTCGATCTGATGCTCAATCCCTCGAATAGGCGGTAATCCCGGTGGCACGTCTTGTGGAAAAACGTCAGCGAACTCCTGCAAAATGTTAGTGACAGCAGGAGGCAAAGAGGAAGGCACGTCCTCGAATGAAAATAATGCCTCTTTGCACACAAAAGCATAGCAAACAGATTTGCTGAAATCTAGCTCATCAATATCAGATTTGGTGGCAAATAAACATGCACTTTTCAATTTAATTTCAGAAGCAACACTAGATGGTTTATTATTAGGCTTCATTTGTTGCTCAAATTCTTTTGCCATAATCTGATTTTCACTCTTATTCTTCTCCTGTTGTGCTTTATTAGCTCTATTAATATCATCTTTCAAAATGGAATCAGGGGTCATAGGAAGCAAAGTAATATTTTTATCCTTATGAACAAGAGTATAGTGATTGTTTCTACCATGGTGTACAGAATTTTTATCAAATTGCCATGGTCTACCAAGTAATAAGGAACATGCTTGCATAGGTACCACATCACAATCAACATAATCAGCATATGTAGAGATACTAAAATGCACACGAACAGTACGTGTTACCTTAACCTTGCCGCTGTTGTTGAACCATTGGATGTAGTAAGGATGTGGATGTGGTCTTGTGGTGAGAGAAAGCTTCTCCACCATCTCCATGCTAGCCAAGTTGTTGCAGCTCCCTCCGTCTATGATGACGCGCACAGAACGTTCCTTCACAACTCCCTTGGTATGGAACAAATTGTGCCTCTGATTTTGCTCAGCTTGTGTGACCTGCACACTCAAAACACGTTGAGCAACTAAACATTCATACCTGTCAGCGTCTTCAAGAGCCATGTATTGCGTCTCATGATCAGAATCATCTCCACCATGTTCTTCACGTGTAATAAGAGCCAAAGTCTCCTCATCATAGTTACTAGCGGTGATAGAGGCAAAGGTGTCCCGTCTTTCGATGAGATGGTGGATTTCGCTTTGGTGGAAGTCGACTTTGACGATCCGACTACGAACGTGCGAGGACGTCGCGCCTTAGCAATCGCTAAACCAACTCCGAGAGGTTATTGACCACGCCGGAGCACGATCAACCTGACCACGAGGGTCTGTTTCCTGCGAGCAAACGAAGAACAAGCAAGAAACTAAGATTGCAATCTGGATATTGCGAATATAAGATGAAAGCTTTATTGATCAAGGTGGGGTTCTGTGACGCCTTTGTCTGGTCGTTGAACACAAACGAAGTACGCGAAGTTGCAGCTATGGCGAACTTTTAATCTAAACAAAACCCAAAGTCTAAACGATGACCTAAGGGCTGTATATATGGAGGAAGAGGGGGGAATTTCGTGGCCCTTGGTGGAGGGGTCCGAAATCAACCCTATCTCTTGTTCCCCACACATACGGACTCTAAAAATAGCCTATACTTATGTATTTCGAAATTACATGGGCCTGGCCCAATAATAAGGTGACGCAGCACCTAAAATAGCCTCGGGACGAAATTTATGAAGTGGCATCTTGTATATTTCGTCCAAGGCTTCATGCACCCATTATGGTGGCTTCAAAGTCCTGAAATCATCACTTGTAACTCCGTTATTGTTCCCCTTGCGCATGCCATCATCTCCATGCTTGTTCTTGCTCCAATGTTCATCCTTCTCCAAGCTAGGCCCTTCATTTGTAAGCAAAACAAATGTATCCAATTTAGGCAGCATCATATTCTCATGAACATTAGAATCATTACCAAGAAACGAAAGTACCTGGTAATTTAGTTGGCGTGCACGAGCTCTAGTAATTGGTCCAGTATGTATAGCAGCAGGGGCTGTGGGTGTAACAATTGTATTGATGTCCTCATCATTACAAGATGGCAAACCTGTTGCATACTTTTCTGAAAAATTGAGTGGGCCTAGTCTGAATTATTCTACTTATGATAAAGAATTATATGCTCTTGTTCGGACTTTAGAAACATGGCAACATTATTTATGGCCCAAAGAATTTGTTATACATTCTGATCATGAATCTTTGAAACATATTAAAAGTCAAGCTAAACTGAATCGTAGACATGCTAAATGGGTTGAATTCATTGAGACTTTCCCTTATGTCATTAAACACAAGAAGGGAAAAGAAAATGTTATTGCTGATGCATTGTCTCGTCGCTATACTATGCTTTCACAACTTGACTTCAAAATATTTGGTTTGGAGACCATCAAAGATCAATATGTGCATGATGCTGATTTTAAAGATGTAATGCAGAATTGTAAAGAAGGAAGAATGTGGAACAAGTTTGTTGTTAACGATGGATTTGTGTTTCGTGCTAACAAGCTATGCATTCCAGCTAGCTCCGTTCGTCTTTTGTTGTTGCAGGAGGCGCATGGAGGCGGATTAATGGGACACTTTGGCGTGAAGAAGACGGAGGACGTACTTGCTACACATTTCTTTTGGCCAAAGATGAGACGGGATGTTGAGCGTTTTATTGCTCGCTGCACTACATGTCAAAAAGCTAAGTCACGACTCAATCCTCATGGTTTATATATGCCTTTGCCTGTACCTAGTGTTCCTTGGGAGGATATATCTATGGACTTTGTTTTAGGTTTACCTCGAACAAAGAAGCGGAGGGATAGCATATTTGTTGTCGTGGATAGATTCTCTAAAATGGCACACTTTATACCATGTCATAAAAGCGATGATGCTGTTAATGTTGCTGATTTGTTCTTGCATGAAACTATTCGCTTGCATGGTGTGCCAATTACTATTGTTTCAGATCGTGATACTAAATTTCTTAGCCACTTTTGGAGATGTTTATGGGCTAAGTTGGGGACTAAACTGCTTTTTAGTACTACTTGTCACCCCCAAACTGATGGACAAACT
Source organism: Triticum aestivum (assembly GCF_018294505.1). Lineage (NCBI taxonomy): Eukaryota > Viridiplantae > Streptophyta > Magnoliopsida > Poales > Poaceae > Triticum > Triticum aestivum. The sequence continues at coordinate 187,857 of NW_025228081.1, forward strand.
GAAGTAGTCAATAGAACGTTGTCTACTATGCTTAGGGCTGTTTTGAAGAATAATAAGAAAATGTGGGAGGAATGCTTGCCTCATATTGAATTTGCTTATAATCGTTCATTGCATTCTACTACTAAGATGTGCCCTTTTGAAGTTGTGCATGGTTTCCTACCTCGTGCACCTATTGATTTGTTGCCTCTTCCATCTTCGGAGAAGGTTAATTTTGATGCTAAACAACGTGCTGAATTGATTTTAAAAATGCATGAGTTAACTAAGGAAAACATTGAGCGCATGAATGCTAAATATAAACTTGCTGGAGATAAGGGTAGAAAACATGTTGTGTTTGCACCTGGAGATCTTGTTTGGTTACATTTGCGTAAGGATAGATTTCCTAATTTGCGCAAATCAAAGTTAATGCCACGTGCTGATGGTCCCTTTAAGGTGTTAGAGAAAATAAATGATAATGCATATAAACTTGAGCTGCCTGCAGATTTTGGGGTTAGTCCCACTTTTAACATTGTAGATTTGAATCCTTATTTGGGTGAGGAAGATGAACTTCCGTCGAGGACGACTTCATTTCAAGAAGGGGAGGATGATGAGGACATCAATACAATTGTTACACCCACAGCCCCTGCTGCTATACATACTGGACCAATTACTAGAGCTCGTGCACGCCAACTAAATTACCAGGTACTTTCGTTTCTTGGTAATGATTCTAATATTCATGAGAATATGATGCTGCCTAAATTGGATACATTTGTTTTGCTTACAAATGAAGGGCCTAGCTTGGAGAAGGATGAACATTGGAGCAAGAACAAGCATGGAGATGATGGCATGCGCAAGGGGAACAAGAACGGAGTTACAAGTGATGATTTCAGGACTTTGAAGCCACCATAATGGGTGCATGAAGCCTTGGACGAAATATACAAGATGCCACTTCATAAATTTCGTCCCGAGGCTATTTTAGGTGCTGCGTCACCTTATTATTTGGCCAGGCCCATGTAATTTCGAAATACATAAGTATAGGCTATTTTTAGAGTCCGTATGTGTGGGGAAACAAGAGATAGGGTTGATTTCGGACCCCTCCACCAAGGGCCACGAAATTCCCCCCCTCTTCCTCCATATATACAGCCCTTAGGGCATCGTTTAGACTTTGGGTTTTGTTTAGATTAAAAGTTCGCCATAGCTGCAACTTCGCGTACTTCGTTTGTGTTCAACGACCAGACAAAGGCGTCACAGAACCCCACCTTGATCAATAAAGCTTTCATCTTATATTCGCAATATCCAGATTGCAATCTTAGTTTCTTGCTTGTTCTTCGTTTGCTCGCAGGAAACAGACCTTCGTGGTCAGGTTGATCGTGCTCCGGCGTGGTCAATAACCTCTCGGAGTTGGTTTAGCGATTGCTAAGGCGCGACGTCCTCGCACGTTCGTAGTCGGATCGTCAAAGTCGACTTCCACCAAAGCGAAATCCACCATCTCATCGAAAGACGGGACACCTTTGCCTCTATCATCATGAGAATATGATGCTGCCTAAATTGGATACATTTGTTTTGCTTACAAATGAAGGGCCTAGCTTGGAGAAGGATGAACATTGGAGCAAGAACAAGCATGGAGATGATGGCATGCGCAAGGGGAACAAGAACGGAGTTACAAGTGATGATTTCAGGACTTTGAAGCCACCATAATGGGTGCATGAAGCCTTGGACGAAATATACAAGATGCCACTTCATAAATTTCGTCCCGAGGCTATTTTAGGTGCTGCGTCACCTTATTATTGGGCCAGGCCCATGTAATTTCGAAATACATAAGTATAGGCTATTTTTAGAGTCCGTATGTGTGGGGAAACAAGAGATAGGGTTGATTTCGGACCCCTCCACCAAGGGCCACGAAATTCCCCCCCCCTCTTCCTCCATATATACAGCCCTTAGGGCATCGTTTAGACTTTGGGTTTTGTTTAGATTAAAAGTTCGCCATAGCTGCAACTTCGCGTACTTCGTTTGTGTTCAACGACCAGACAAAGGCGTCACAGAACCCCACCTTGATCAATAAAGCTTTCATCTTATATTCGCAATATCCAGATTGCAATCTTAGTTTCTTGCTTGTTCTTCGTTTGCTCGCAGGAAACAGACCCTCGTGGTCAGGTTGATCGTGCTCCGGCGTGGTCAATAACCTCTCGGAGTTGGTTTAGCGATTGCTAAGGCGCGACGTCCTCGCACGTTCGTAGTCGGATCGTCAAAGTCGACTTCCACCAAAGCGATATCCATCATCTCATCGAAAGACGGGACACCCTCGCCTCTATCACAAGAGGAACACGGCTCGCTCGGTGGAGGTCTGTTTCGCGACGTGGAGGTAGTCGTTGTTGTTGTTGTTGGAGAGGTGCGTTAGGTGCAGCGGGTGGTGGAGGTGGAAGACGCGCGAGCAATTCATTAAACTTGTTATCGAGCTTTGTTTCGAACGTCTTCTCCATGCCATCTATCTTCTCCATGGCCTCTTCAAATCTGTTTAGCACATCTTGCACCTGTCCACTCATCATTTGCTGAAATTTATCATGCAAATCCTTATTCGTCATGTTCTCCCAGTCAGTCTCGTCGGCTTGTGATCCTGGCATGGTTAGCAGCAATAGAAACACACAAGAATATGATCCTACAGACTACTAACAAGAGGTGGTGGTGGGTGTCACAAATCCGTCAAGCAAATCTCAAATTCTTACCAGTTCTTACCCAGCAGCAGGCGGTGATCGGCAACCGTTGTAGTCAAAAACTCTCAAAGCTTGGATAGAGCGATTACCAGGGAGAGTCAAACGCACGACGTAGATGTATGTGGAGCTGGGAAGGCTTATAATATGGTAGCAAAAAGGGTCAGCAATAATCAATTCAGAGATGCAGAGTTGAATAAACGCTGAACGACGGTACTGTGCTGGTCCTAGGCTAGACTGTGCTAGAGACGCGAGCCTAGACACCAACAAAATCACGGCGCGGCACGTAAACAAGGGAAAAGCACACTCTGGATTTTTTTTCGCACTTTTTTTTTGCGCTGTTTTTTTTTGCGCTGCTTTTTTTTGCGAAAAATCACTATAATGGCGAGTGTCTCAAACTCTTCCTAGGTCAAACTGACAGGATGGGCACGAAATTTTTTCGACCAATTTTTTTTTTCGACTGCCCGGACCCAAAAGCTGGAAACGGGTCAAAAAAACTTCCTATAATGGCACCTGTCTCAAAACACTCAGAAACACCTAAAAAAAGGATAGCCAGAATTTTTTTTGAAAAATACGTTTTCGAAAATTTTTGGGCCTAAACGGAGGGTGGTTTCTGGACTCTTTTTTTTCGAAACCTACTCCGGCAAGGAAACGCGAATCGGAATCTAGATGGATCTCGAAAACAAACCTAATATGACAAGAACTCGGATTGGTGGTGGATATATGGTGGTAGATGGCAGCGGTGGTGGTATATGACAGCTGTGGTGGTATATGGATACGGATTCGAAGTGGTGGCGGATAAGCGGTGGTGGTAGATGGCAGGGGCGATGATGATGGTGCGGCGGCGGCGTGACAACTTATGACCAGAACTCGAAACTCTAAAAGACTAGACTCTAAGACCGGCAACTAGACACGACGATGCAACCGCAAATTCAACAAAGCAAAACCCTAAAAAGATTATGCAAAGGCTCAGATTGGTTCGGATATGATGAACTAACCCTAAATTTTTTTTGGCTTTTTCGTGGACTGTAGGTATGAAGAACAGACTCGATCTAAACTACGAAAAACTATAAAATCTCACCGAGCAACCTGGAAATCTGATACCACTTGATAGAGGCAAAGGTGTCCCGTCTTTCGATGAGATGATGGATATCGCTTTGGTGGAAGTCGACTTTGACGATCCGACTACGAACGTGCGAGGACGTCGCGCCTTAGCAATCGCTAAACCAACTCCGAGAGGTTATTGACCACGCTGGAGCACGATCAACCTGACCACGAGGGTCTGTTTCCTGCGAGCAAACGAAGAACAAGCAAGAAACTAAGATTGCAATCTGGATATTGCGAATATAAGATGAAAGCTTTATTGATCAAGGTGGGGTTCTGTGACGCCTTTGTCTGGTCGTTGAACACAAACAAAGTACGCGAAGTTGCAGCTATGGCGAACTTTAATCTAAACAAAACCCAAAGTCTAAACGGTGCCCTAATGGCTGTATATATGGAGGAAGAGAGGGGGAATTTCGTGGCCCTTGGTGGAGGGGTCCGAAATCAACCCTATCTCTTGTTTCCCCACACATAGGGACTCTAAAAATGGCCTATACTTATGTATTTCGAAATTACATGGGCCTGGCCCAATAAAAAGGTGACGCAGCACCTATAATAGCCTCTGGACGAAATTTATGAAATGACATCTTGTATATTTCGTCCAAGGCTTCATGCACTCGTTATGGTGGCTTCAAAGACCTGAAATCATCACTTGTAACTCTGTTCTTGTTCCCCTTGCGCATGCCATCATCTTCATGCTTGTTCTTGCTCCAATGTTCATTCTTCTCGAAGCTAGGACCTTCATTTGTAAGCAAAACAAATGTATCCAATTTAGGCAGCATCATATTCTCATGAACATTAGAATCATTACCAAGAAACGAAAGTACCTGGTAATTTAGTTGGCGTGCGCGAGCTCTAGTAATTGGTCCAGTATGTATAGCAGCAGGGACTGTGGGTGTAACAATGGTATTGATGTCCTCATCATGGTGGGTTAGAGGTTCAACATGGCAATTGGGAGGCTGACAAGCAAAAGGTAGGCATCGTAGCATTGGCATAGCAAAGATAGTAGTGATTTCGAGGGTATGATCATCTTGCCTGCACAGTCGCCAGAGTTGATTGGATCCTCACAAGCAAACTCAACGGGCTCCTCGGTAGCGAACTCGTCTCCCGGCTCTACCCAAACAAGACAAACAAGCAACAAGGATACAATCAACCACGTGCAAACTCAAACAACATGATGCAAAGATGATATGCTATGCGGGATGCGATGCGGGATGCAAATTACAAGATATGACAGGAAATGCATGAACCTGGCCTCAACTTGGAATTCCAAGTGTGCCACTGGAAAGATGAGATGAAGTCGCTTGAAAACGATATAAAGATCATCGGAATCAGAGTTACGGTTTGGAAATGGCAAGCGTTTTAAGAATGACGTCGGTTTGCGATTTACAGCAAGTAGGCATCTAAATGCAATGAAATGAACATGCTACAGCCACCAAACATGACAACAAAATACATGGCAGGGATGCACACAAGATGCTTAACAAAAGACTAGCACTGAGCTACGGCCAATTCACCCATTATGAGGTTCAAACAAGCATGGCAAAAACGCAAATGCAAAACAGATTCCAGACTTAGTGGAATTAACACTTGTCTGAAATTTCAGATCACGAAGCCCTCTTCGGAGCAGCAAAACAACATGATACATGACTTGATTAAGACAAGTAAGAACATGGCATGGAGCTACTCAACAAGATTAACAAAAGTCCCAAAGTGACCTGGGGTCAAAATGGATCACAAAATATACTAACGGGCACACGAACATAGCAAAAACATAATCAGTTTTCAGACTTAGTGAAAACTGAGACATGCTGAAATATAACTCACGAAGGCATGTAAAGGAGCTCGATGCACTCACTACGGTGCAAGTCATGGCAAGGCAAGCATACATACATTAAGAAGGCACAAAATACAAGCTAGACATGGCAAGAACAATGGCATAGCATGCACGGATCAACTACAACAACGCCGGCAAAATCGCAAACGAGTTGACGATCTGCCTAGATTCACAACAAAGCAAAAGTAGAGCTCGATTGACTCAAGCTAGGGTGCTCCATAATTGCAAACAAAGACATGGATGGATAGAGCATAACATGGTTAACAAAACTCCCTTACTGATCATCCTCAAAAGAGGCACGGAGCATTAGGAAACAAGCTGAACATATGGCATCATGAACTAAATAATCCCAGACTTAGTGAAAACAACTAAGTCTCTGAAAACAGATTTACCGGGTGCCTTACTTTGCAAGTTTGCACAAGTCACCACACACATCCTAAAAATGCATGGGTTGCACCTCTGGAAAGAAGACAAAATGCTTAACAAAACATATGAAGGACTCACAGGCATCTCATGCACACAATAATCATGGCAAAAATGACAAAAGTCTAAGATGAACTAGCAGATCTGACAATTAACTCATGAAGCCTCCTTCTAACAGCATTTGGGCATCAAGATGAACTCAAATGAAAATGATGCAATGGAATGAAATGATGCACTCGTCGAGGCGAACATTTTGATATATTATATGCCCAAAACGGAGTTACGGATGCGGAGATATCACTGGTCAAAGTATGCTCGAAAAACTAGGATTCGGAAGAGAAAGTCAACCGAGGTTCAAAATATCTCAGATCCAGATCGGGATCTCGTGGGCACAGACTTCGAGGTTGACCACGGGGCACTATTCACGCCGGAGATCGGAAGCCGAGGTCGCCGGAGGAGGGACTTGGGGCACCGGATCCTGCCGGTGGCGGCGACGGCCGGCGACGAGG